>NC_058412.1:2591616-2592097 GCF_002201575.2 Neomonachus schauinslandi | reverse complement strand
AGTAACAACAGTAACAGCGGCGGCCGCGGCGGTAACAGGAGGAGTAAAACAGTAACAGCGGCGGCCGCGGCGGTACAGGGGGAGTAACAACAGTAACAGCGGCGGCCGCGGCGATAACAGGGGGAGTAACAAGACGCAGTGGTAACAGGAGGAGTAACAACAGTAACAGCGGCGGCCGCGGCGGTAACAGGAGGAGTAACAACAGTAACAGCGGCGGCCGCGGTGGTAACAGGAGTAACAACAGTAACAGCGGCGGCCGCGTCAGTAACAGGAGGAGTAACAACAGTAACAGCGGCGGCCGCGGCGGTAACAGGAGGAGTAACAACAGTAACAGCGGCGGCCGCCACGGTAACAGTAGGAGTAACAACAGTAACAGCGGCGGCCGCGGCGGTAACAGGGGGAGTAACAAGCTGCAGTGGTAACAGGAGGAGTAACAACAGTAACAGCGGCGGCCGCGGCGGTAACAGGAGGAGTAACAACA
>NC_058412.1:2591366-2591606 GCF_002201575.2 Neomonachus schauinslandi | reverse complement strand
AGCCGCAGTGGTAACAGGAGGAGCAACAACAGTAAAGCGGCGGCCGCGGTGGTAACAGGAGGAGTAACAACAGTAACAGCGGCGGCCGCCGCGATAACAGGAGGAGTAACAACAGTAACAGCGGCGGCCGCAGCGGTACCAGCGGGAGTAACAAGCCGCAGTGGTAACAGAAGGAGTAACAACAGTAACTGCAGCGGCCGCGGCGGTAACAGGGGGAGTAACAACAGTAACAGCGGCGGC
>NC_058412.1:2591043-2591356 GCF_002201575.2 Neomonachus schauinslandi | reverse complement strand
CGGCCGCGGCGGTAACAGGGGGAGTAACAACAGTAACAGCGGCGGCCACGGTGGTACCAGGGGGAGTAACAAGCCGCAGTGGTAACAGAAGGAGTAACAACAGTAACAGCGGCGGCCGCGGCGGTAACAGGAGGAGTAACAACAGTAACTGCGGCGGCCGTGGCGGTAACAGGAGTAACAACAGTAACAGCGGCGGCCGCGGCGGTAACGGGGGGAGTAACAACAGTAACAGCGGCGGCCGCGGCGGTAACGGGGGGAGTAAGAAGAGTAACAGCGGCGGCCGCGGCGGTAACGGGGGGAGTAAGAACAGTAA
>NC_058412.1:2590547-2591033 GCF_002201575.2 Neomonachus schauinslandi | reverse complement strand
GTAACGGGGGGAGTAAGAACAGTAACAGCGGCGGCCGCGGCGGTAACAGGGGGAGTAACAACAGTAACAGCGGCAGCCGCGGCGGTAACAGGAGTAACAACAGTAACAGCGGCGGCCGCGGCAGTAACAGGAGGAGTAACAACAGTAACAGCGGTGGCCACGGCGGTAACAGGGGGAGTAACAAGCCGCAGTGGTAACAGGAGGAGCAACAACAGTAACAGCGGCGGCCGCGGCGGTACCAGGGGGAATAACAAGCCGCAGTGGTAACAGGAGGAGCAACAACAGTAAAGCGGCGGCCGCAGTGGTAACAGGAGGAGCAACAACAGTAACAGCGGCGGCCGCGGCGGTAACGGGAGGAGTAAGAACAGTAACAGCGGCGGCCGCGGCGGTACCGGGAGGAGTAACAACAGTAACAGCGGCGGCCGCGGCGGTAACGGGAGGAGTAACAACAGTAACAGCGGCGGCCGCGGCGGTAACAGGGGGAGT
>NC_058412.1:2535855-2590537 GCF_002201575.2 Neomonachus schauinslandi | reverse complement strand
TAACAACAGTAACAGCGGCGGCCGCGGCGGTAACAGGGGGAGTAACAGCGACAGTACCGGCGGCTTGGTGGCAGGCGCAGCAGCAGCAGCAGCAGCAATGCAGGAGCGGCAGCAGCGGGAACAGCCGCGTCCGCGCGAACGCCGCAGCCGGAGGACTCCCGGGACCGCGAGGGGGAGGGCCCGCCGCCGCCGCCGCCGCAGCGTGCGGGCTCGTACTGCCCTCTAGTGGCCGCCGCCAGCATTCCTGGGCGCCGGGCCTGAAGGGTGAGGTGCGCCTCATCTCCGTCTCCGCCGTCCCACCGCCTCCTTCCCCACACGTCCTGGGCCTCGGGGCTGCTTTCTCTAGCTGGGGATGGTTCGGTTCCCGAGCAGCGCCCGCGGTCCGAAGAGTCGTAGCGCTAGTAGCAGCTCCGCAGCGGTAAGAGGAGGAGGAAGCGAGGTAGGCAGGAAAAGCCGGATCATAAGGGGGGCACGGAATGCAACGGACACCTGCGGAGGGACGCGCAGACCCCCACTGGGGGGTTGGGGAAGAACTCCCGGGTGAAGTAAGCTGGAAGCTGATGGCTGAGACCTGAGTAGGGTTTGCCAGGCAAGGAAGGGTGTGGGACGGAGAGGGGGGCCCTGCCGGGCACATACTAGGACCTGAAGCCTGTCCGGAGCGGCCGCCCCCGACGAGCATCTCGGGATGCGGGGGAGGGTGGAGAGGGCCGTGCCAACAGCTGGGCTCTTTTCCAGGGTGGCTGCGACCACCACGAAAATCACTGAAGTTAAGAAGGAAGAGTCAGTGACTTGGGGAGCCCTCCTGAGACACTTTCCACAAGGTTTCTCCGCCTCCCGCAATCCGGGAGCCCACGAAGGCGCGCGTGGAACGTCTCACACCAGCAAGGACACCTTTAGAGTAACGTTCTGTGAGGGGCGCTGCTTCCCTGGTTCTATGCACTCCGTCCCCTGACCCCTTGGCTGCGAAAGTAAAAACATGATGTGGCCCAGATGGCCCCGTGACGGCCCCATGATGCGCAGCTCCTGGTTTCCAGCCTCGGACAGCCGCTGCTGTCGGTGGTCCCATGGTCCACCATGGTCGAGGGAACCGAACCGGCAGTGTTGAGGGGGCGTTGTCCCACGCCAAGGTTACGGAAGACTGTGACCTCTGCCTTGCCAGCAGACCCCTCTCTTCGCCCCCACACTGGCTTTCACGAGGCACCTGCCATGCCGGGCAGGTGCACACGACAAGAGACACAGCCAGCGAGGAGCTGCCGCCCCGGGCCACGGCCATCAGTAAAGTGATGAACTGAGCGTATACAGATCCTTCCTAATGGAGCATCCCGGTGAATCCCTGGCCAACGCCCTGATGGTAGCCTTGTGGAGGAGTGTGAAGCAAAAGACCCACAGAAACGGAGACAAAATGTGTGCTATTTTAAGCCGCTGAATTCGGGGGTACTTTGTTACACAGCAGTGGATAACTATCAGCTTACCTAACTCAGGTTCCTTGAGATGTGGTGTAAATTGGGATTTCGTGAAGAAAATCGAAGGATTAAAAATTACTGAACCCACATAAGAAATATACTCAGCTAATTTCAGCACAATTACATGCAACACATGATAAATGGTATTCACTTGAGTTTCAAAATTAACTTTCAGTTCCATCTCCCATAGGGAATTGTTGTTGTTTTTTTAAAATACTCAGGTGTGATTATGATAACAGTCTCTTCTCTGGTCCTCCCTGGATTCCTTTCTCTCTGTGCTACTCCAGCTCTTCATGGCCATCACCACCACCCCAGGCTTCTCTTGTACCCCTTTCCTGTGTCTGGACCGACTTTTATTTCCAGAAAAAAAGTCTCATTGTGTGTACTGGGTCTATGCCAATGGAATTCCTAAGGAAGGTTTGCTTCTCTTCAGTGATGCTCGCAAAATGCCGGCCCCTCTTCATCTGTCCCTCAGAGGATTCCTGCTTTCTCACTGTCCTTGTCACCGCTGCAGTTGTCCTGACTTGTAGAAGTGCTTCAGACTCCATGCTATCAGCTGTCGCCCCTCTGTGTCCTGAGCTGCCTGGATCACTCTAGCAGAGGGTGACGGACGGACGGACCTTTTCCCTGCTAACTCCTCAACGGTCGGATCAGGGTCTGCAATTAAAAGACTTCTCTTTCTCTGTTTTGTATCTTTGCTATTCTCTAGCACTTTCTCATCTTTTTACTGTTCCCTGTTCACACACACACACACACACAATCTGGACACAAACACGGACCTTTCTGCAGACTGTCATTAACCATTCTCTACAACTGTAACAGCTTGAGAGCGGTAATTCTTAACCCAAAGTTGGCTATATTAGTTTTACCCTAGAACCTCACAAGCAGGCTGCTAAGACCAGACGCTTGATACTTCTTAACTTTCTCAACATGCATTTTACAATGAAAAACATAATTCTTATTAAAGAAAACACAGTATGGTTTAGAAGGGGCAAAACAAAATAGGTATCAAGGACTCTACCACTGTCTTGGAAAGTTAGTTGGCCATCGAGGACTCTACCACTGTCTTGGAAAGTTAGTTGCTGGGCCATGTTATTGTGAAGAATGTACAACAATTTTAATAGTCACTTCGTGTTCCTAACTCATATAGATCACTCTCTTTAACTGTCTAGCAGGTCAACGTAGATATCTAGATTTACAATCCAAATACAGACCAGATTTCCTGTCATTACAGATTAATACATTGCTCATTTGAAGCAAAGAAAAATAGCCACGAGAATTTTCTGCAATTTTAAAAATGTATAATGGATATTTGCATGCTGTCTCTCCTCTGATGGATCTAGAAATGTTATCCACTAAGGCTCATAATGTACTGAATGCCACTTACTAGAATCCTTTGTAAAATTGTCATAAACGTGGCAAGCTTCTTTCACATGTTCGGTACTGCTCTGAGGTTATAGTATTTTCCTTCACTTGACTCTGGACGCTGCACTATGGGATTATGGACTACTATCAACATCCCCGTGGTACCGGCGAGGAAACAGATCCACAGAGAGGCTAGGTAACTCCCCTCGCACACAGCTGATGACTGGTAGGGTGTGCGCTGGATCCAGGCAAACTGGAATGGAAGTCGATGTGTTGATCTCCACACTCTGATGCCTGTTTGATCTGCTCCATCCAATTGAGTCTTTTAACTGTATTATTCACTTTTAAAGAGAGAGACAGAGACAGAGAATTAATCGGAATTATAAATAATTTAAGAGATGAGCCTGATTCCATCTGTTGGCTCAATCGCGGATCCTCTGGTCTTATGAAAGGACCAACGGCATGGGAGAAAGCCAGGCGTGAGGCTAAAGTCTCTGTGCTGTTAGGAAGCAGCAGGATATTACATCGTTGGAGAGAAGTTGCGATAGAAAGGGAAAGAATACGATGAACAGAGGTTTACAAAAGGAACCACAGTGGCTTCAGCTTCAGTTAAGGCTGAAACCGAGCATCCCAAATCCTCCCGTCAGTAAAGGCTACGGTTTTACAAAACTAAGTAAAATGTCTTGTGAGAATTGGGGTCTGCTTGGCTTTGGCTCAGTTCAGAAGAAGGTGCTTAAGGAAACTTATAATTATAACCAGAAAATTCTAACAAGAAAAGTATTATTTTAATTGACTTGGCCAAAAGAAATTTAACCTTTATAAGAAATTAACAACTCCTTCTTGTGAGCTGTGAAATGAATACTTTTCATATGGTTGTAAAGGATATTTTTCTTGGTATCTCTCACTATGTTCCCACCTGTTTTACCTTATTTTATAGTTCACCACCACACAAAGCCGGGAAGCTGAGATTCAGCGTTATCATCGATCCCATGTAGATAGTATCTTGTGTCACAAAACTCTTGGAAACAGGAAAGAGAGCAGTGCTAATGGAGGAGCCGAATGTGGATTTATCTGCTACCCACTAACTGTGCATTTACCAGTTCGTTCGTTTGCTCCCAGATTACAGATGGAGCAACTAAGGCTTAGCCAGGTGAACAACTTGCTGAAGTCTCCATATGTGTTCTTCAATCCCTCTTTCACTGTACCTCCCTAGAGCGACCATGTGACCTGAAATTCCTACCTCACATTTGAGTGCAGTGGGTTGTATTCTCAGGTGGGCGGAGGTAAAATTATATGAACTCCTGTCCAGAATAAAAATGAGTGCACAAAGGATAGTTTCGTTGGGTGCATTTTGGAAGCCTTGACACGCACCTTGCATCAACAAGCAGGTAGTTAATATAGTCTTTGCACTTACTGAAAGAAACTTAACATGTGCACTCTTGTTGAATTCTGTGAAGCACGCCCGGCTTCCACTACAGGACATGACGAAAGCCCCACTCTGTAGCTCGCAGTTCCTGACAAAGTTTTATCTCGCACAGATGGCATGATATAAAACTGTTAGGATCATTATTTATTTCAAAATATTTCAGTTGAAAAAACAGAGAGACAACAATCTCCATTTTCAGAATGTCCTAGACCAGAAAGAGAATAGCATCCATGATTCTTAATCTCACATAAAACTTTTGATAAAGGACATTTGAGAAATCATTATAAACCCATCAGTTATTCAGACAGTAAGATTTCAAAATCTTCACAATACACATCCCAGGGCCTTCTTGCCACAAGAAATCCCTGTTCGCGTCCAGAATCGTTGCACCTGCTTCCTGGGATGCGTTAGTGCCTCAGATCGGAACACAGCAAAGATCAGTTTGTAAACAGCTCTTGCATTTGAAAACACACATGATGCATCAATATATTTCTCTTATAACATCTGGGATTAGTATGTCCACGGTGGTTGACGTTATGTTTAAAGTCAGATTCGTTTACTCCTTCATTTGAAAACCCCTTTGGGGGCACATTGCCCATGGCAGGCCCGGCAGAGTAGAGTCTGAAGCCCAGATCTGGCCAGCTGCCTGTGTTTATATGATCCTGAGCTAAAAATGGTTTTACATTTTTACAGGATTGTAAAAAAAGAAATAAAAAGAAGAAGAAGAAAATGCAACAGAGACTGGGTATGGCCCACAAAGCTTAAAATATTTACCATATGGCCCTTTACAGAAAAAGTTTGCCAACCGCTGGTCTACAGAATAAAATCCAAATTCCTGGTCTTGGCATCCAAGAGACCTCCTAAGTGAGCTCAGCATATTTCTCCAGCTTCATCCTTTACCTCCTCCCCACCAGAGCCGCATTACCAAGTTACTATTCCCTCACAACCGCATCCGCCCAGATGTCAGAACTTACAACAACCACTGTCTCCTCCCCATGGATGCTTCGGTCAAGGGTTATGGGTGGCCACAGGAGGAGGGCCGCTGTCTGCTCCGTGATGCCTGGGGCCTCGGCTGGGGCCACTCCGGCCTGAAGGGATGTCCACATCTGGGAGCCAGGATAACCCAGAGGCCGTGAATGCTGCTGTTGGCAGGGACGTCAGCCGGGCTGTGGACCAGAGCCCCTGTGCGTGGTCCCTCCACTTGGCCTGAGCTCCCTCACAGCAGGCAACCTTGGGGTGGCTGAACTTCTGACGTGGTGGTTCAGGGCTCCAAATGCAAGTGAGTGTTCCAGAAAACAAGGCAGGAAGTTCACCACCTTCCGATGTCCCCTTGGGAGTGAGGCAGAATAATCTCCAGCACATCCTAATGCATACCAGCCAGTGACGAACCCATCCATGTGCAAAAGGAGGAAAAGCTGACACTGAGTCTTAATGGGGCGAGTGCCCCAGATTCCACAGACAAGAGTAAAACCCCACAAGCCATGGTCTACATCCACCCCTTCCAAGTGGGTCCCAGCCTTCCGCACTCAGAGCCCTGTGGGGCCTCTCTGTCCCCGGGAAGTGTCACCATCTCCTTCCCTGCCTGGCTCACTCCTGCACGCTCCTAAAGACCCTGCCCCACATGCCCGCTTGTGAGCTTCTGCCCTCAGCTTACCCACGAAGAGGAGGGGGATAATACATATCAGAAGGAATGGTGAACAATTGAAGCTAAAGAACAGACATTAAATAGATGAATATTTCTGGAAAAGTTTGCTTTTCCAGAACACCGGCCCCATGGAAGGGGCTCCGTGCTTGCCCTGTGTTGTTTCCCTTCCTAGTGTTTGTGCTGCCAAGACAGGCAAGCCCGAGAAGGGAGGGTTCGCGCTGACTCCAGCTCACCCTGACGTTGAGTCTGGAAGCTCCCCAGCTCGGCCCCTGGCAATGGAGAAAGGAAATGGCCGGAACAGATGAATGCAAGTAGCTACAGCCTTGATATCTGGGAGCAGAGCTGCACTGGGGTTGAGGTCTGACCCGTTTCCACAGCCACACCCGCAGCCAGCCAGAGAGGAGAAGGAGGGCAGGCGGCTCAGGCTCCAGGAGGAAGCTTGAGAGGGGAGAACGTGTGAATCCACGGGCGGAGCAGCCCGCGGGGCTCCCGGGATGCCCTGAGGTTGGTGAGGGCTGCAGGAGTGGGCGGGATCAGCAGGCCTTAGTTTGCTTACTCACGTTCAACTCACATTTGACAAAGGCGAAGGGGGTTATAAAATCCCCTTCTTGGGGCGCCTGGGTGGTTCAGTTGGTGAAGCATCTGCCTTCAGCTCAGGTCATGATCCCAGGGTCCTGGGATCGAGCCCCGAGTCGGGCTCCCTGCTCGGCGGGGAGCCTGCTTCTCCCTCTGCCTCTGCCCCAACCCCTCTTGCTCTCAAATAAATAAATAAAATCTTTTTAAAAAAAAAATTAACCACGGCGGAAATCTCTCTGCACGTTTTCCGCATATGACTGCCTCCTCCACGGGAACATGTGGAATCTATGTATCCCTTTTCTGCGGACCCCACCTCCCCTTCTGCATCTTGGCTCCTGCTAGCAGGTTGCACAGGCTGCCCGTGTGTGGCCAAAGCCCGGGCCGTGACACTGCTCAGCTCTCACGAGCTCCTGGAGTGCTTGGCGCCCCCTCTCCACCGAGCCATGGCGGGGGGCATCCGCCAGCAAGCCTGCACCCACTCCGCCCCCACCTCATCCAGTTTGCTTCTGGTTGTCCCAGCCTAGAAAATCAAATCATCAAGCTCATTCGAGACTTAAAAGCCTTTACATTAGAGCAGCAAGCCAAAAGCAGCTTCCCTAGGAGTTAAACACCTAAACTTTAGCACATGGATTTGGCATTGATTTTGCATACCCAAGAGCCTTTGTGCTTTTTCCCCCATTTATTTAATAAATATTGATAGACCAGGCCCTATTCTAGACAGCAGGGATAAAGAGTGAAGAAGACGGATGAAGACCCCCACCTTTATGAATGGCTCACATTCTAGGGAGGGGAGGGACAACATGAATTAACAGAACAGAGTGCTTCAGACGGTGGTAAGGACAGCCAAGGAAACAGAGCCCTGATGAGACGTAGGGACTGTCACGAGCCACGGACATCGTGACAGCGCGACCAAGAGCCCCGGGAACGGAGGGGGGGGGCGCCTGTGTGCCAATGCGCCCGGCACGGCCCCGGGGAGCACCAGTTTGAGGACAGCGGGGAGCCCGGCGGCTTGCAGGTGGGGAGCCCCAGAGCGCGGAGCCGGAGGCCGTGAGGGGGGGGGCCCGCTCGGGGGCCCGCAGGCGATGCCAACGACCGGCTTCACCTGGAGGACATGCGAAGTTCTCAGAGAGCTGTGCGCAGAGGAGGGACATGATAATTTATGGTTTGAAAGGACCCTTTGGCTGCCAGGCCGAAGAGCAGCGTCTAGACAGCGGCCCAGAGGAGGGGTGTGGGTCGGCCCCCGCACAGTGGACCACGCGGCAGGAAGTGGTGCGATCCTGAGTATATTCTGAAGATGGAGCCAGTAGGGCTGTTGACATGTTGAGTGGGGGGTCAGAGAGAAAGGGGAACAGAGCACAAGAGTTTGTCAGGGTCATTGACAGCACTAAGTGGTTATTTACTGACATGCAGGTAGACTGTACCCAGGCGGAGGGATCAACAAGCAGGAGATGTGTGATGCTCTGGGCTGGAGAAATATCAGCAAAAACAGCCCGAAAGCCAAGACCCTGGGAAACCTGCAGGGACAGAGACCACCCGGGTAGGGTCCTGGGGGCTCCCGCACTGGGACTCGTGGGAGATGATAGCCAGCGGGGTCTGAGAAGCAGTGGCATGATATTGAAGGAGAGCCCTCGGGGATGGCCCCTGACAGCAGGGGAAGAGACAGTTTTAAGGAAGAAGGAAGACCCACCCAGGTGGAGGCTCGGGGCTGACCCAAGAATCAGCAGCATGAAGGGCACTGGTGGTCCAGACCCAGAGTTTTGGAGACGGAGACAGCGCGGGAGGAGAGCACTGAGGGGAGGGTTGATGTGCAGTGTTATGGAAGGAAGGGAGGCGGTGAGGAGGGCAAGAGAGGAGAGTGGGGGCAGACAGCTCTTCAAGGATGGGAGAAATAATGGCATGTTGGCACGCGGAGGGGAGACCCATGGAGAGGGAGGCATCCACGAGGCCAAGGATGGAGAACATGCTGGAGCAAAGTGCTGGAGTGGACAAGAGGGTGGGGTCGAGGTGCCTGGGGAGAGGGTGGGTCGTCGCTGAGAGTGGAGGCATCCACTGTGGGAAGGCAGGGCGCGTGGACGCTGGTGCTGGTGAGCACGCAGCTGTAGTGGTTAAGGCTAAGGGAGTCCCCCTCCGTTCGCTGTGTTCTCATTGCAGTGGAAAGCACGGTCAGCAACTGAGAGTGAGCAAGCTGGAGCTGGGGAGGGAAAAGGGCTGACAAAGAAGCACCCGGCACAGAAGAAAAGTAAGCACCCTAAGGAAAGAGGAAGTGCTTTGCCAGGCAGCATGGAGGCTCCACCAGAAGCCAGTGGATTTGCCTTTACAGCAAGCTATCAGCACAGTGGCTTGCTTTCCAGGAGCCACATTCCCTGTTGGGCACATCCTTCCATGTTGTCTGGGGACAGGCAAGTGTAGGCAGAGAATGGCTATTTTTCCAAGTAAGCAAGAGAAGAGCCTGGAACAGAAACCAGCCAAGAAGAAGGAGGGAAGCAGGGTCTTCAAGGAGAGAAGAAAGGGGAGAAAACGTTCAGATAAAGGGTGAGAGTGTAGAGATTTTGCAGATGGTTATGGGTTCCAGAGAGCATATCGGAGAGATGTAGGAAGTTGGGGGGAAGATGTGGTTCAGAGTTGAGGGTCTGCAAAGAACTGGCTACCTGGATCCTGGTGCAAAATGACAATGTGGGCCGCTTGCCAGGAATCAATAAGAGGCTCAAGAAGGCAACCTTGGGGCATTAAACCAAGCAGTGTTGTGTGTGCAGAGCCCTAAATGAGGACCACACAGATCACATGCCCATGAGCCAGCCTTGTTCCTTGTCCCAGAGGTCCTGGGTCATGAGATGAAAGATGTCCCCGGTGCCCACAGCTTTCTCGGTGGCTTGTAAACAGGGCAACGGGTACGATCAGATGATCCGGACTTCCCCCAAACAGAGTGCAGCAAGTCCATGAGGATGGAGAGGGACAGGCAGAGAGGGCTTGCCAGGAGGTCTGGGCACATGGCCAGGACGTGCAATTCCCGCTGATGGAGGCTTGAACACCGGGGTGGGAGGGCGGTGTTGCTCTGAACCCAGGGGCTCCCCCTGGGAAACAAGGGCTTCCCTCTCTCTTCAAAACGAATGACAAACAGATGAAGTTGCAGAGGCCTGACCTAGAGGTGATGTTCGTCCTTCCTCTTTCCTGGTCCCCGTGTTTCCAACACACCCCTGCACACCTCGTGCAGTTTGGGCAACACATATTTTAATACAGCGACAGGTCTCCAAACATCCCCCACATGTCAGCTGTTAGATCATGGCAGGTCATGGCAGAAATCATCCCAGAGCTTCCCGAAGTGTCACAGTCGGGGCTGTTCAGTTACAGGAAGCCCCTCTGAACCTCAGGGCAGAGTTGATCAGGATAAAATGCCAGGAACAGGCGGGCCACTCCTGTCGATGACGAAACTGTTGTCTGGTGCTGGGCATCACGTCTAGCTGGGCTTGAATCTAGGCTCTGCCGCTCACTATCTGTGTGTCTTACTTTAACAGGTAACTCGATGACTCCATTCACTACATAGATGGATCATAAAGATTACACGAAAGTGAGAGAATCTGCATAAAATACCCCAGTTCCTAAAGGTGCTCAAAACAGCACCGATGAGCATCACTAGATTTGCTGGGCGTGGAAGTGATGGTCGTGTTGTAGTAGGAGGTAGGCTCCTCTCCGCTACCATCAGAGAGCCCCACTGGCCCCTCCGCACACAGCCTGTAGGTGCTCTCCTGGGCGTCCAGGAGACACGCCGTTAAGGGCCTAATCCTCAGCTCGGGGAATGCAGCCACCTGCGTTCTGACTCACTTTTCCTGCCGTGCCAGGATTTGTATTTATTACGTATGAATGCCACTCACCAACTTAGAGCACTGATGAAAACAATTTATGTTACAAATGGCTAATTATGTGAACTTGGAGCATTAAACATTCAGAACATGAAATTCAATAATGCATACATTTGATATTCAATTTACCACCAAAAGTAAAGACTGAGGACAGATTTTAAATCAGGTTAATTTGGTTGGATATTGTCAAGAAACAGCTGAGAGCTATTTCGTTTTCTCCAAGCCAGTCCTGCCTCCCCAGGGAGCAGAGTCTTGGGCACTAGAAACAGCATGTGCTCCTAGTTGATGCAGAACTGGGTTCTAATTCACACTCTGCCAGCCTCCTGCTGTGTACTCTGAGCGAAGAACTGAAGTCTTCTGAGTCCCAATTCACTCATGCATCCGCTTTATAAGGTTATTGTGAAGATTACATGGGTCACGTCTGAAAGTACTAAGTGCCTGGTTCACAGTAGGAATGTGATAAATGTGAGTGCTCTTCTCTGCAGGATGGGAGCTTGGAGCAAAGAACGTTTTGTTGTCTGCATAGTAACACACACGCACACACACAGTGGGGAGGGAGATGGAGAAAAGTTGAGATGTAGGTCAACTGCATGAAGGATAACATCAAAGGCAGGAGAGGAAAAGGGCATACGAGAAGGGAGCCTGCCTCATTTCCAACGGTTGGTCAAACTTCATAGAAGACCTACACTTTTTTTTTTTAAGGATGCTATATTTTTAGGACAGTTTTAGGATCACAGCAAAATTGAGAGGAAGGTTCCCATATACCCTCTGCCCCCACGTGTCCAAGCCTCCCCCCAACAGCCGCTACCCCTCCAAAGTGGGACATTGTTACATGGTGAACCTAGCTTGACACATCATAATCACCCAGACTCGACAGCTGACAATAGCAGTCATTCCCAGTGTTGCCCATTCTGGGGGTTTGGGCACATGAACAGTGACGTGTGTCCACCATGACAACATCACATACAACAGTTTCACTGCTACACCCATCCCCCCCACCCTGTTCCCCCCAAACCCTGGCAACCACTGACATGTTTATAGACTCCACAGCCTCTTTTTCAGAATGTCATAGAGTTGGAATCTTACATTTTGTAGCCTTTTCAGATTAGCTTCTTTCACTTAGCAATGTGCATTCAAGATTCCTCTGCATCTTTTCCATGGCTTATAGCTCATTCCTTTTTAGCGCTGTGTAATATGCCATTGCTGGACCACAGTTTATTTATCCATCACCCACCAAAGGACATCTGGGTTGCTTCCGAGTTTGGGCAATTATGAATAAAGCTGTTATACACATTCATGTGCAGGTGTTTGTACGGACATAAGTTTTCGCCTCCTTTTGGCAAACACCAAGGAACGTGATTGCTGGGACATAGGACAAGAGTATATTCGGTTTTCTAAAAGGTCGTCAAACTCTTTCAAAGTAGCTGCACAGTGTTGCATTCCCACCAGAAGTGGATGAGGGTTCCTGTTGTTCCACATCCTCGTCAGCATCTGATGTCATCAGTGTTTTGGATTTTGGCCATTCCAATAGATATGTAGTGATATATCATTATTTTTTTAATTCACAACTCCCCAATGACCTCTGATGAGCATTCTTCCTGTGCTCACTTGCCAACTGTCTATCTTCTGTGGTAGGGTGTCTGTTAAGGTCTTTTTAAAGGTGTTTGTTTTGTCACTGTTAAGTGTTGGGTGTTCTTTGTGTATTTTAGAGAACAGTCCATTCTCAGATGTGTCTTTTGCTAATACTTCCTCCCAGTCTGTGGCTTTTCTGCTTATTCACTTGACATTGCTTTTGCAGAGCAGAATATTTTGATTTTAATGAAGAACAGCTTACCAGTTATCTCTTTCATAGATCATGCCTTTGGTGTTATGTCTGAGAAGTTGTAACCACACCCCAAATCTTCTAGGATTTCTGTATGTTACCATCTAAGAGTTTTATAGTTTTGCATTTACATCTGGGTCTGTGCTGTATTTTGAGTTTACGTCTGTGCAGGATGTAAGGTCTGTTTAAATACATTTTTCTGCATATGGACGTCCAGTTGATCCTGCACCATTTGTTGAAAACACTGTCTGCTCCTTTGTCAGAGATCAGTTGCCTTAAGAAAGTGGGTGTGTTTCAGGCTCTGTACACTGTTTCACTGATCTATTTGTCTACTCTCTCACCAAGACCACATGTCATGATGCCTTTAGCTTTGACATAAGTCTTGAAGTTGGGTAGGGTCAGTCCTCCCACTTTGTAGGATAATATAGATGCTAAGTAGACATAAGAACTTAAAGATAAATATTAGGGGTGCCTGGGTGGCTCAGTTGGTTAAGCATCTGACTCTTGATTTCAGCTCAGGTCATGATCTCAGGGTCGTGGGATCGAGCCCCACGTCAGGCTCTGGGCACTCAGCACAGTCTGCTTGAGATTCTCTCTCTCTGCCCCTCCCCCTGCTTGCACTCTCTCTAAATAAATAAATAAAATCTTTTTTAAAAAATATATAAATATTAAATTTCTTAGAGCAACACTAAAAATACGACACAAGGAATTACAGTCTAAAAACAGCAGCTGACTTACCACGAAATACTTAAAATAAATATATAACCCAAGAAAAGGGAGACGAAAGGAAGAGAGAAGCAAAATGAAACACACCAAAATAAAGAGGCAGGAAAAATATATAACAAATAGCAAACTGGTAGACTTATCACAAACTATATAAATTATTAGTTAAAATATAAATATACTAATTCCAATGAAAAAGCATCAATTTTCAGACAATCAAAAAGCAAGAACCAACCATAGGCATCTCTAAGCAACACATGGTAAATGTAAAGGACCAGACAGATTGAAAGTGAAAGGAGGGGAAAATGCACAATGCAAGGGAAAGCTTGTGCGCAGAGAAAGCTCAGGGAGACGCATCACCATCAGTCAGAAGAGACTTCAAGGCAAAGAGACAGAGGTAAGGAAAGAAAATTCACAATGAATAAAAGGTCAATTCTCGAGGAAGACAGATGTTCCCAAAGGTGACTGTCCCTGATAACAGAGCCACAAAATACGTGAAGCAGATGTGCCTGAACTGAAGGGGAAAAGAGAGAAATCAGCATCCTAGTTGATTTTTATACTTCTCTGCCATATGAAGCTCAAGACTGACAAGGCTGGTCTATGATCACATGGTCAGCTGAGGGGATGGTAACAGATTGGAAGGGGCATGAGGGAACTTTCTGAGGTAATGAGAATATTCTATAATTATATCTGATTACATGAATATATGTGTGTAGATATTTGTCAAAACTCATCAAAGTATACACTTGACTTCTTTTAAAAGGAAAAGAATAGAAGATGTTATGTAATAAAGTGTGGCTACCATAACAAACATCACAAACGGGGGGCTTGAAAAACAGGTGTTTATTTTCCCTCATTCTGGAGTCTGGACATCCAAGACCAAGGTGTCCGCAGGGCCCATGTCTCCCGAGGCCTCCCTCCTCTGCGTGTAGACGGCTGTCTTCTCCCGGTCTCCTCCCAGGGTCATCCTGCTGGGTGTGTGTGTCCCAGGCTCCTCTCCTCAGAGGACACCAGTAATATTGGATTAGGATCTCCTAATGACCTCATCTTACCTTAATCACCTCTTTAAAGACCCTATTCTCAAATGCAGTCACATACTGAGGTTCTGGAAGTTGTAACTTCAATGTATGAATTTGGGAGCAACACAGAGCCGTGTAAACCATAAAGCAGTAAGAATACAGGAGAGGAGACTGATATGAGGAATTCTTAATTGCAGGAAACAAACTGAGGGTTGCTGGAGTGGGTGGTGGGGTGGGAGGGATGGGGTGACTGGGTGATAGACACTGGGGAGGGTATGTGCTCTGGTAAGCGCTGTGAATTGTGCAAGACTGTTGAATCTCAGATCTGTACCTCTGAAACAAATAATGCAATATATGTTAAGGAAAAAAAAAAAAGAAGAAGAAGAAGGTAGCGGGAGGGGAAGAATGAATCGGGGGAAATCGGAGGGGTAGACGAACCATGAGAGACGATGGACTCTGAAAAACAAACTGAGGGTTCTAGAGGGGAGGGGAGTGGGAGGATGGGTTAGCCTGGTGGTGGGTACTGAGGAGGGCACGTTCTGCATGGAGCACTGGGTGTTATGCACAAACAATGAATCATGGAACACTTCATCTAAAACTAATGATGTAATGTATGGGGATTAACATAAGAATAAAAAAAAAATTAAAACTCAAAAAAAAAAAAAAAAGAATACAGGAGAGGAGGACTTGGTAATAATCCAACTAAACCCATGCAAATCACTACGATGCGTGGCTTAAAAGAAAGTAACCCAAGTTAAACAGAAATTGGGAAGACATTCCTTTAAAATGAACCCAACCATATACATTTTTCCCTAAGATGGGCTTTTTTGTTTTGTTTTCTGGTAATTTTGGGGAGCCACAGGAATTTTCCGAAATCCGTATTGATCCTTCTTACCCTGGTAATGAGCTTTGCAGAAGCGGGTGTGGGGACCGTGGAGACACCTGCTTCCACCCTGGAAGCTGACAGAGGCGTGCTTGGGCACAAGCCTGGGCAGCAGGGCGGCCGGGTCGAGAGTCAGCCTGAAGGGTGGCTGTGGGTCTTCCTGGACAGCCACCTCCCTGGACTGTGGAGCTCGTGGAAATGGGGGATATCGACTTCTCCCCTCATCGATCCACACTTCCTCCAGTAGGTCTCCACCCAGATAGGAGAATGGCCTCCGCTGCGGTAGGAGAGCCATTCTACAGACACCTGTTCAACGTGGGGGTCAGTTGCGCCTCCTGTCCTCGCACTTCCAGCTTCCAGCTACCGCCGGGAAGACAGCTGAGTAAGACTTACCTCTGTGAGCAGAACCGAAGTCCGTGTCATGTTCAGAAGGTGACACCGGATGCAGAGCCTGGCTGCCAGTGAGGGTTCGAGCTCCCATCTAGAAACCCACCCAGCACAAGTGTTCTGCTTCGGGAATCCTGGAATGTAAATATTCAGGACTGCAGCGCTGACATCTTGAGTACTGTGACCCAACGCAGGCAGGGAACCTTGCTGCAGGCCACCGCCGTCATTCCGAGTCTTTAAACAGATGTGTATACAAGTACATAATTTATTTAAAACCAAGAGGCAGGTCACACTTAAAAATACATGCCTTGCAACATCGCTGAGTTGGTTGTCTTTCACAAAACCGTTCCATTGCGAAGTCTGCCCTCCCTCCCACGGCCGTTGGAATGGTTTCTCGTCCTCACGGAGAGTGGTCACGCAAGAGCCCATCCTGCACGGCGTGGATTTTACTTGCCGAAGGATTTGGGGGTGGGGGGGCGCACAATGAAATGTGAGCTTGCTGCACGTAGAAAGTCTGATGAAACCAGTCGTTAGCCTTCAAGGAGGAAGAGCGGGCCCAGTGCTTTCAAAATAAGCGAGGACAATATTACACCATGACAGGCATTAGTAATGAATAATTAAGTGTCTCATATAATGTTGCTTGGGTGGAAAATGACAATTTTACAATGGATGGACCTAAACCCATTCTAAAGCATTATGTGACATGAGAGTGTCGGGGAAGGGTGTTAATAAAATAAATGCTTTTCTGAGGGCTGAGCGGGAGCCCTCCTGAGGCCGAAGATCTTTCAGAACCCCACAGTGACCCTGCCGGGAGAATTTCATGAAAAATTTAAGAGGGAAATTTCAACCTGGAACGAGCCCATGTCTCACGCCAGCTTGCCTGAGGTCAAACAGTGTTTTCTCGATAATGCTCAGTTAATGTCACAGATATAAATCATTCAACAAATGCAGATGTTACCATCTCCTGAAATGAAACTTCAGCGTTGCTTCAAATCCTATTTTTACGAGGTGCTGGAGTTATTTAAAACAATTTAACAAATGCATCCATGCGTAACTTCCTATAAAAAATGTTTATTGCAAGAATTTTTTCTTTGCTTTCAGTAACTATGGCTACCCCTCTGAGGGGCCCCTTGATCCTGCCGACAGTTGCGGGACACTGTTGGCCTGTGGATGTGTCTGTCATTTGCAGTAGCACGCTTGCCAAGAATTATCACTCCTCTCCGAAAAGAAAAATTATATTTCAAAGATCCTTATTTCTTCCCAGCAACCGTTCTTTCAGCAAGGGGAAGAGTAATAGCTTTAATTTTCAGGAAGTGCTAATTAGAATCTGCATTTTTATTCATTCATTCTAATTTCATTGAAAAGTGCAAAAATTCCGCAGACAGGCTTAATTAGGGCAACATTTAGAATAGAGAGATGAAAAGTTAGCCACAAGGAACCACACCAGAGATTTCTATTTGAGGTAAATAAAAAACATGTTAATTATTTTCTTTGCACGTGTTGAACTGATCCAGTGGACCTGGGTCTCTCTACCTGCTCCCTGTCCTGGGAAAGGGCCGGATCGCACTCAGGAAGCCTCGGGACCCGGGTTGAGGCTCAAAGGTGCATTTGACAATGCACTGAGCCTTAATTATGTCCGAAGCACAAGGGTGAGTATTTTGCAGGATTCCCCTCATTTGTGCTCACTATTAAGCACACAAGGAAGTATTCACATCTTATAGATTATGAAATGAAGCTCAAAGAAATTAGGACAGTTCCCCCCCAAGAAAAGAATCACATAGAGCTCCAATTTCAACCTGACATATCCAACTCCAAATCTCCTACTTCTCAGCCAATATGGTAGACCCCTCTATACAAGCGCCGCCTACAATGGGGAAAGGTTCTACTGGCCCAACAGAAATTAGGCCAAAAAGTGAGGTCTCCATTCTTAGCAGCAAAAACAAGGCTGTGCAAAGCAGGACTCTGGGATTCTGGTTCTCGGTCCGCCTGGTACTGACCCAAATTAACTCAGGTGAATCCATGAGGACTTTTTGAGCTCCAGCTGCTTGGTCCCTAAAATAATTCCACTCATTCTGCCCCCTCTTGAAATAGTGAAACAGGTGAGATAATGAATGGGGCAAGTCTTGGAAAACTGTAAGGCCAGGCTATTATAAGGTAAGAAGGATGATGACTGCCTGCCTGAGAGCCTGAAGAGCCTGCCAGGGCCTCACTGGGACGAGAAGAAGCATAATTTCCCTGCAAGAGTCTATAGACGAGGAAACAATAAAATGCACAGAGAAGAGAAAGCACAGCGACGTCGAATGGACGCTTTTCGGGTAATGAAGATGTAGTGTGTGCTCCTACACGGATACTTAGACTCCCCTCCTAGGGTTTCCAAACTAATTTGCAGCACCTTGACTCACAGATCCTGTAACTGTCGGTGCCTGGGAGCGGGGGCCATGCACGGGACACGGGCAGGCATTCCAAGCTGGGCTTCTTAGTTTTGTTTGCTTGCTATCTGAATTTTAAAGAAGCTACCTGTAAATGTTAAGGCAGCCTTTTTTTTTTTTTTAAACTGAAACCAAATATAAAATATTTACTCCCAGGACATAGACTGTTGGAGCCACTGGAAGAAACAGTCTGCTTTTCGGAACCAGACTGTGTGAGCCACCTGGTTTCAAGAGTGATTTTTATTTATATTCATGAGTAAAAACAAAGAGTAGCTGCCTATATTTTGCCCATCAACTAGCAATTCTTTGGTCATAACAGCTACATTAATATTCTAGACTCCACTTAGATTTCTCTAAAAGGGAGTTTGAACTATGTATTACATTTTCTCCTATGGAGCATATGGTCTTAGTGATGCCAATTATGGCCTCCTCTAGGGATCTCTGCAACCGGTTGAATTCCAACTGCCAACATTTCTCTGTGAACACAGATTACTCAACCACAGGGCAATTTATCCAGATTTATGACTCTGCCCTGTTCTCCAGGACCACAGAAAAATAATGTGACCTTCTATTCACTACTTATGTATCTACTTGGTGGATGTGAAAGAGTATTTGCTGCACAATTAATAATTGGGGTGGTCCCCCATATCTGCAAGGGTTTTTGCAATCCTTATGAAATAATATGGACTCGGAATTTAATAGGAGCCAAGTTAGCCCGCTGGGGGCCAGTGAACAGGCTGAATCACAGTAGCTCTCCAGGACATTGGTCTCCAAGCAGCCTATGAGAAGGGCTAGATTTTCAGACACTTCTTTCTCACAGTCTGGAGGCTGGAAGTCCAAGATCAAGGTGCTAACCGATTCAGTTCTTGGTGAAGAGACGGCCACTTTCTCATCGTGTCCATGCATGACATAGAGAAATCCGTCTGTCTTGTCTCTCCTTACAAGGGCACTAATCCATCCTGGGGCCCCACCTTCACGACCCCACCTAAACCTAGCCTTCTCCCAAAGGTCCCACCTCCTAATATCATCCCATTTGGGGTTAGGGTTTCAACATATGGATTTTGGGGAGACACACTCTGTCCCTAGCACTACATCTGTGAAATGGACACAAAACCCCTAAAAACTAGGCACAGAGCACTAAGCATAGTGCAGAAGACAGGCCCCAGCTTTTATAATTTCTATGGGCATCCAGTGTTGAATCTGAAACTGCTTTTGCACAAATATTTTTTGATGCAGAAAAAGCATTTGACAAAATACAGCATCTTTTCCTGATTAAAACTCTTCAGAGTATAGGAATAGAGGGAACATTCCTCAATTTCATAAAATCCACCTATGAAAAACCCACAGAGACTATCATTCTCAATGGGGGAAAGCTGAGAGCCTTTCCCTTAAGATCAGGAACACGTCAAGGATGCCCGCTCTCACCGCTATTGTTCAACATAGGACTAAGTCCTAGCAACAGCAATCAGACAACAAAGAGAAATAAAGAGAAATAAAGGGTATTCAAACTGGCAAAGAAGAAGTCAACCTCTCTCTCTTCCCAGATGACATGATACTTTATGTGGAAAACCCAAAAGACTCCACCCCCAATTTACAACTCATACAGCAATTCAGTAATGCGGCAGAAGCCACAGGACTTGAGGGGATGTGTCAGGCCAAGGTTGGAAATGGGTTTTCGGCCGGCTTTTCATGAGATTCCCCATCATCCTGGTTCCTATCAGTCAGGATCAGTTTCCCCTGAAGTTATGTTCACTTTCCCTTCTGTCTCCTATCTGCACCTGCGTCTTAATCCATTCTCAAAACAGATTAGAAACAACCAATGTCGGTGGAGTCATAAAATCTCAGCAGTCGGACTAGCAGTGCTTTTGCTGATCTAGATGCTACATTTCATTCAACCAGCTAAAACCCGTTTCTGCAAGAAACATCACTTTTGAGGACACGCGCATTAAAAATAAATCAGAAGTCACAGATCCCGTTATCACTTCATCTACACATGTATTTTTTAAAACTCTAAGAACCTTTCCCTTTTGTCAGTTCATCTTCTTTTGAGCTGACGGCTTCACCCGTTGAGCTAAGATGCGACAGTTCCCCATTACCTTCCTGACTCAGAGTGACTGTGATTCCATTTATGTATTTGTCTCTGATTCTTTTGTAGAGTGTTCCCCAAGCCTTTCGCCTCATCCTGCTGTCACATGACCAGGCCTGTCACAGGCTCCCCTGGCCTGAAGAAGGTCTGACACCTGCCCCAAGTCATCCCTGGACCTTCAGGAAGGCCGCAGTAGCATTGGGCAGGGGACCGTGTGTTCACAGGATATACTCTGTTCTTAGAGTCGGCCGCGTTCTGGGGACTGTTTATTTTCTGCTGAACAAAATATTCCCAACTTTGCCAGGCCCCTTCAGAGCCGAGGATCTCTTGGGATAAATCGATACCTTCAGGTGTAGCCATGACAACGAGAGAGAATCAGCTAGCTTAAGCACAAATTGCATTGATTTTTTTTTTTTATTCAGTTCAAGATAACACCATGCTTGAGTGTCAGAATAAGTCCCCTTCTTCGCAACATGGGCTGCTACAACTCATAAGTGAACAGCTCTCTTGTAAAGGCATAATTGCATTAATGTCACTGAATGAAAGTGCAGCCTCCCCTAAATAAAATGGACAGTGCTGGCTGCACAGTTTTAATAACCCATGACCACAGCACAGCTAACTGTGTGGATTCCAGGCACCCTTGCTCCCCGGGCCCCTGTCGCCCACTCCAGCCGGCCATCCCTCTGTGCCTGACCTCACTGCGTGGGCGCTGGGCCCTGAGCAAAAGACCATGTGTGTCTCTCAGAGCGTTTCTAAAGCAACAAGAAGCCTTATTTATCTGCAAGATGAGACTTGAAATTGTGAGGAATGCGAAGAATTCTCCTCAACCCAAACATCATAAGTGAAATCATTAAGGTCCACATAGTTCCTTATGCAACTCACCACTCTCCTAAAGCCAGAAGTACGAGCGGGGTGGACAGATCACTGTGGCCGGGGGGGTGTCATGCCCATTATAATCAACCACACAATAGCACTGTTCTTCCCTCCCCCAGGAAGATAAATAATTCGGACACACAGTCATGAGGACAAGCCACGCTCCCATAGCTGCTAACGGTATTTTAATCGTTGCTTGTTACACTGTGGCAGTTTTGGGTCTGCATACCCTAAATCCCCAAAGACAGTCAACTTTTAGGGAAAATACTCAATGTAGATCCCCAGTGAAGACCGGAGCACACAGAAAGAACTCAGGAAATACCTACCTCTACGAAGAAAACATCACAACACAGAAGTCACCATGAAACTTTCACTTATCATCTGGACTGTGTTCTTTTTAATCCTGGGGAATAGTGACATCGAAGTATCAGGGAAAATAAAAATAAAAGCTAGTATTAATTAAGGGCTTACCATATACTTGGCATTGTGCAAAGCGTGTGACCGTTGCGCCCCTTGGTTCCCATAGCAACCCTGAGCAAGGACTACTAGTCCCACTTTGCCGAGCAAACTGCAGGTGGAAGAGGCTAAGGAAGCAGCCCATACTCATCCAGCTGACAAATCCTAACACAGGTGCCAACAAAAGAAAGGAAACCTAGGCTTTGACTCCGAGGTTCGATCCTACATCACTAGGCTTTCAAGAGAGAATGAACGGACCATCATGAGGGTACACATTAGCATGATCAGTAAGGAAGACTGGGGAGCCCTCGGAATGGGCTGGAGTCTGGGAAGGTGTCCTGGGGAGTGGAGACCAGAGGAAGCCTCGCACCCCTGGGACAGCTGTGGGCAGAGGCTCCGGCAACCCTGGCCAGGCAAGGTCAGGGGGCAGAGTGGGGCAGCTGTGACATCCATGTGAAGGTGCGTCTAGAAAAAGAGGTTTGTTCCCATCGACTGCTGTCTTACATGGAGGATCCCCAATGTCACCAGCCTGGCAGGTGACCCTCTCCCTGCCTCCCATCATGTACATCCAAGTGCTAAGGGCATCATCATAGGAATGGCTTGCCGGTGCCTCAAACTCAACACATACCACACAAGGGTACCTCTCCATGTCTCCCAAACTGCCTCCCCCGAACCCCCTAATTAACGCCCAAGTGCAATTGCCTCCCCCTGTCCCCCAGCGAAGAAGCACAGCACCGCTCCCTGGCCACGTCCCATGCCCGAGCATCGACACCCTGGTCACTGTCCTGCAGGGGTGTCCCCTGGTCACCCCCACTCTGTGCTCATCGCTGCTTCTTTATCTCACCTCTTTTCTCCCCATTTGAACTGCCTACAGAGTTTTGTTTCTTAACTCGTCCTCAAACTAATGCCAGAAATGTCTTTCAAAGTACGTTTTATCATGTTGCTTCTTCACACTTCTAGATTCCCCATCACACACAGAAAACACCCAAACTCCTCCGTCCTGGGGGAGACACTGGGCCCCTTGGTCTTGTGCCCCACGCCTGCCCAGCTCGCACCCACCCCAGCCTCAGGACGGCTCGACCTCATCAGCTTGGACTCCTACCTCCTCGGCCTGCCACTCGCTGTCCTGCCACCTCACACACTCTTCCACCGTTTAGGACCCGCCTCAGAAGCACTCTTCCTTGAGAGGCCTGACTCCGCAAGCCCGCGTCAGGAGCTCCGTTTCTGGTGATCGTTGGAGACCGAGCCGCTGCCCGGGGGGGTGTGCCTGTCACAGAACAGTAACTGCCTGTCTCCCTCTCTGACTGGTCGCCGGGGCTTCCCCTGTGGCGTAGGGAGCCTCTGGGAGTCTGTGGGGGGGCTTCCGAATGCTGCTGATCACGCTTAAATCAGATACAAGGTGTGTGCGTGTGTGCACGTCTTGTTGATGAGGCGAGGCCCTGAACACCTGCGCTGTCCTGTTGGGAGAGGCTCTTACGGAGGTGCCGTAAGCGTCTGTTGAATGAACAAGGTTGCTGCGAAAACAAGCTGACCAGAAGCTTGAGACCATAAAATTCGAGGCCTTGAAAACCAAGAAGAAGAGCCTGGCCTTAATGTGTTAGTTTGAGTTCAGCTGGAATTGGGATCCCTTTGGGCCTCCTTTCCTAATCATCAGAGACCCAGAGCTACTGGAGCAGCTCCTCAAATGAGCAATTTCAAAGCCCAACAATCTGTTTTTCCTTAGCCGTTGTCCATGTGGATGTGGAGGAGGGAACCAAGCATATTTTTTTAAGATTTTATTTATTTATTTGAGAGAGAGAGTGAGTGAGAGAGGGAGAGAGCATGAGAGGGGGGAGGGTCAGAGGGAGAAGCAGACTCCCCGCTGAGCAGGGAGCCCGATGCGGGACTCGATCCCAAGACCCCGGGATCATGACCTGAGCTGAAGGCAGGCGCCCCGGGACCCAAGCATTTTAATGTTGAGTGAAACCCTGGTCCATAAGCACTTACGGTCCAATCAATGGTAAACTCAGGTCACATAATACCGGAGCTGGTGAAAAGCCAGGAGGCAACCGCGTGAGCAAAGAGCGCAGTTGCAGTGACAACAGACTGATCCCATCTCTCCTGACAATGCTGCCCTTAGAATGCATTAACCCCATCAGAGAGATGATAGATACACCAAAGGGTAGATAGACAGATGGATAGATAGATGATTAGATAGGCAGGCAGACAGATAGAGACACACAGGTAAAGAAGTGGAGAGAAAGGAGAAAGAGACAGAGAAAGATGGATGGTGAATGGACACATATAAACACGTGCACAGGTGGATTTAGATATGGGGACAATGCAGACAGGAGTTGTTGGTACTAAGTTGGAAAAAAAAACTGAACTCAGAAAACTGTCCACATAAATATTATGTATTATATACTACCTACTGGGCATACCTACTGCTGTAGAACACCCTACTTTGAAAAAAGTCTCATGATACACCCGGCCAAAAATCCACATCTTTGAGCAACCAAAATCTCTGGCTTTTGGTTAGCCCTCTGGCTACAAAAGGTAGTTACATTACTGAAGAAACAGTCCACTAAATCAGTCCCTGTCTTGTCCCCAAAGAACAAGCCTGAGAAAGCTGAGGGGCTGGTTGGGGGGGGAGGCAGAGGCAACAGGAAATCCCCATGGGTCCGGGAGCAAGAGGGATGTGGGGGGGGGGGCAGGGGAGACACGCACGTGTTTGGATCCGGCTCCTTTCACTATGTGATCATGGCCAGGTCACCAAACTGTACTGAGCCTCAATGTCCTCATCTGTAAAGTTGGTATAATTTCTCCACAGAGCAGCTTAGTTGGCTGGCCTGTAGTAAGAATTCATTTTTTTTTTAATTCCTGCCTCTCTTTTTTTTTACATAAGCATCTTTAAGGGTAGAGCCAATTCTCCTGATCAAATTTATGTAGTACAGATTATGATTCTATTTGCTACTTACAAATATGCTATATTTGTGGGTATAATCAGGGAATCACATAAACTATGCTTGATACATAGATCTTCAAATAATGAATCATGGGACTAAAAAACACATGGAAGGCCACAGAGTTTTTACAACATTTTCAAACATGGCTGAGTTCTCGCCAGTGCTGGAGTTCCTTTAGCCCAACACCCTGCAGCGGAATCACAGTAAGGGCCATGCAAGCTTGGTCTGATTAGGGTCCTGGATGTGAAGGCAGAGACAGGAAAGCCAGCCCAGCAGCACGACACTCGGCATTTGACCTCTTTGACCTTGTGTGCTGCGATGGAGACATGCCTTGCCCATCTTGGAAGGTTTGCGTGTCAGATAAAAATGTGCCTGCAGTTGACCCACACATGGGGGATGAGACGCTCTGCAGTGAACACCGTGTCGTGTTTATTCCCATCTCAGTGGAAGACGGCTTGCCATCCTCTCTGTAACAAGCCTTCATGCTCTTGGAGGTTTAGCAAAATGAATGGCTTGCAGGGGTTCCTCACTCCCCCAGGGACCTCATCTAAGTTGGTTGTGCTGCTTTGGCAGAAACCAAACCTACACTGTTCACCCTGAGCTGAGCAATAGTTATTTTTCTTTAAAATTGACTCTAGAAAAGAAAACGATGCTTTCTAGGAGGGTCCGTATTTATGACCATACCTAATATAAATAACTGACCTACACAAGCCCAGCCTCTGATTTCACAGAGCGACGTGAAGGACGCTGTCAATCCATGACCCCCAACAATCTCAGCAGGATATCACATCGAGGTCACCAAGCTCCTCCTCAAGATCCAGGGTGAAATGCTACAAATGAAGACCCTACACAGAGCTTCCCACTGGTGTTAGGGAGCCCTGGTGTCCCGTAAACGGGTGGCTGGTGAGTTCCCCTCAGCTCACTGGGCAGCCAGGACCCTTGGCCACAGCAGACCTGGTTACACCGATATGCCTCCAAAACCAACACCATCACGGACGATGTTTGCCTGACAAAGGGCAAGCAGTCCTCCAAAGCAGAGAGCATTTCAAACACGACATGCCTAAAAGACAAAGAAAAGCACGCTTTCCCACAGTTGTCAACTGTAATCAAGTAACACATATCTCCTTGTCAACAAGCATACACCCCAAGAACTTGATATGATAATACGTATGTAAAATGCAATAAAGACAGTTGTTCCTATAAAAGGCTTAGAAAAAACAGCATATACAGAGGAGTCTATCTGAGGGACTGACGGGGAGGAAGCCAATCCCACGCATCATCGACTGTCTGCACTCCCACTAGCAGCAGGAGGAGACCCTGGCGCAGGTCCTGAGGAGCACAGCCATGGGGCACACGCACCCGAAGACTGGGCACACCCCAAAGTCCCCTGCGGTGTGCAGAAAAAAGGGGTGTGTGTTCAAGATCAGAGAAATGTTCACTTCCTTTGGGCCAAACGTTCCATGTATTTTTGTTGATATGCTCGGTGTCAGCACAACCCACATGACAGAGACAAGAGTGGAGACCAAATGGTCACGGAGCACTCGCTCGCTCTCCGGGGGCCCCGGGATGTGCTGAGCATGTTACAACACGGCTAATGATCTCAAACTCTGAGAAGACTATATAATAGATTTCTAAGCCTCCTTTGGTGTTCACATAAATGAACATTTCTGCCTCTTTATTGGCAAGTAAATAAAAATATTTTGAGATTTACTTTTCACATCAGTTAGCGGTTTGATTTTTTTTCTTCTTCATGGTCATCTAGGCTCTGAAAGGAATGGATTTCATAGCAAATGCTACGGAAATACCAACTCCAAAATAGTGATGCTTCGTGAAAAAGATCATGGGTTCAGTCCCAAATTCATCTCTTACCAGTTGCCTGACATCAGGGTTTCAATCTCTCGGAGCCCGTTTCCTCATCTACCAGAAGAGAATTATCATCTTTAAACACTGGGCTTATTACTATAATAGCAGAGAGTAACAGCTAACACTTACAGAATGCATACTTTTACCAGAGTTTCTAAGTGTTGCATCTACTACTACTACTACTCAGTTATTCTTCTTCACAAACCTGGGAAACAGTGTGGCAGAGACCTCCAGCATTCACCAGGACCATACCCTCCTCCTCTTTCTGGCCACATGGCAGGCTCTGTCCCCATCTCTCTACCTGCTAGGTAAACCACACGACTCACTCCAAGCCACAGAATGTGAGTGGAAGTGATGAGCATGCACGCACATCCAGAAGATGTGGCCTCTAAGAACAGCCCAGATACCCTCCTCTGCCATGCTCTTTCGTCCTCTAGAAAAGGTGGAAGGAAGATGACCCCAGAACAAACTGGGAAGCCCCACATTGAAGATGGCAAGCCATCCACTTGCTGGGGCTCCTGGATGATTGCACAAGGCATTCGTGAGCAACAAATAAGCTTCTATTGTGTTGGTTCCATGACACATTTTCAAGTCTACTGTTTGCCCACACTAGATGAGATCAAATGTAAACAGAATGTTCTAGATATAGACTCACGATTACTGTACACTGTCTTCACTTGAGGGTGAAGCCCTAGCCACCAAGATCAGAAAGATGGGTGCATTGAAAAGACCAAAACCCTAAGAGTTGAAGAGCCCCCTTCCAGCCTAGCTCCCACACTGGGAGCACCACACTGCCCACAGAGGAGGGCTCCATACAAGGAGCCAGCTTACCTTAGAGTTGAATGGGTCCAGAATGGATGCCCTCGTACTGGACAGGGGGTGCAACTAGACAACAGGCTTACTTAAAAACCAAACCAAGAAGATGATAGGAAAAGAGAAGCAGTTCACAGAGCTGATTCTTGGGGAGAGAGAAGCAGACCATCCAGAACGCTTGTCAGGACCCTCTTCAGTATTTCTGACACCACCACCTGGTGTTAAGGCGTGTGACCATGGTTTTCCTCCTCTGTGACTACGCACCAACTTAAAAACAATGATAACTAACAACCTGGGGTTGGAAAACCCCGCCACATCGATGCTGCCCTTATGGTTGACTTATCTACAATTCTTCTTCCTGGTGCTCATTTCCTCCTTGTGTTCTTATAACACAACGGCATATGTATTTTCAAAGCACCCTGAGCCCTTTGTGGACTAGAATGGAAAGCAGATCAATACAGTGAAAAGAATAAAATATTTCTGTGTTTGCTAAAAGGAGTTTATTTTTGCTCAAACCTGGGACTGTGGACCCACGATTGTGTGTCCAGCTGGGCACTATATAAAATAACAGAAGCATCCAGTAACTTTGTCTACTTGATCACTCCCCAAGTTCTGTGTTTTTATCATCAAGCATTTAGAGTCGATGTAGTTGCCACTTTGCACATTAGAAAGCATGTGGGGATGTGGGCTAATGACCAGTGACAGCTAATCCAGGAGCTGGAGAGCTGAAAATGAACTCTCGAAAAGGTCCCTACAAGCATATCTCCTGTGTTTCCTAGAGGTGACGGGGAAACAAAATGGCCAGCCAACTCCCTTCCTCACTCATCCACTCACCAGCTGTGGTCTCAGCAATGCACTTGGGTCGACTCAGAATCCAGTGTAGCCACGACTGCCCCATAAAATGGTGAAACTCGGTAGCTCTGTGAGAAGTCACTTGTCAGTGGACACAAATGCAGATCTCTCTGACCCATTCCTCTATACCCACCTGCCTTCAATCTGTAAAATATTCCAAAGGCAGATGTATTCTGGGCTTTTATGGACACGCCATTTTACCTCAAGATGATGAACTCAATGTTTATCTTGATAGCTTTTACATGCGACTTCTTTTGAAGTTAATCATAATCAACATAGACAACAAAATACAAAATGCTAAGCATTGCATGAAAATAGGTGCATAGTGTGGTCAATAAGGAGGTGACCCACACAAGAATATTTCATTTTCAGACAGCAAATTCTATCTGGAGTGTGAACTAATTGGATCATTGCATTTTGTGTGAAATACTGGCCAATTCCTAGTTATACCTTAGTTCACAAGTAAAGCTTTCGCCTTATTCAATGAATAAAAGAATAGAAGTCCAGTTGAGCACTGTCCATGTAAGATAGAGATCTCTCAAGTTCCTGAACTGACACAATTGGCTCAAGGGAAGCAGTTCTCCAATGTTTTTGTTAAGTAATAATAATATTATCCTTATTGAGGGGAGTTAACATTTTTTATTAAAAATACATTATTCACCAGAAAAAAAAAATAGAATGTTACAGGCACATGTTCTGGCAAAGCCCTCATGGAACTTTGTAATAATAAGACTTGACACTTACCGTAACAGCCCTTTCCAGCTCCAAAACATTTCACACACATCAATAAACGGTTGTTGTTGAACACCCCCAGGGGCCTCCCTTATCTCCCTGGCTGTTTGGCATTTATGCGCAGCCTCTCGATTTTTCAGCACCAGGAAGTGACATACGTAGAATGGGCCTAACTGCCCACCCCTTCCCCACAGGGTTCCAGACGGTCAGTCTCTCTGCCCCAGCGGTTCTCAAAAGTGACTGCCACTTGGGCTTTCTCTCATCTCCACCTAAGGAATAAATAAACCCCGTTATTGGGAAAGATCAAGTAAGAGTGATACACGTTCCCAAAAGCTGAAAGAAATAACATGAGGGCGGTTAACAATGAGAAGTTTGCTGCTGAAGGTTATGCTTCTGATTTCATTTGTAAATGCAGTTTGCATACCTACTAAGACATTCTAGCTTGTTTGGCTTCAGCCTCGCCCACAGATAGCTCTTGCTATAGCTGAGAGCACTTAGAAGATAAGAGTTTGAAGGGTTGAGTTCAAGCCTAAGCCCTGAGATATTTGGCCACCTTACTATAGTTTCCCAGACTGTGAAGGGAGAGCCAGCGGTTTTGAGAACTAGGGTTATTAGTTGTAGGAGGTGGAGAGCTGAAAATGAACTTTTTATAGCATCCCTAAGAGTATGTGTCCTGTTCTCCTAACTGGTGAATGGGAAAACTTGCTGGTAGATAATAAAACAAGGGTTGCTGTCAGCATTCAATCACAGAGCATACACTAAATATATTTTGTAAACTATAAAGCACTCCACCAATACCTATTATCTATGTAACTATGATAGTCACTCATCATGGACAGAACATAGTGGAAAAATATTTGAGTGTTCATCCAAAGACTAATGCATGTAGTATAGCATTTTCTACACCTTACAACATGTTCTCTGAGTGCAAGATTAGGTGTGTGTTTTTACGAGATTTAGTGAAAGAAATGTGTCCCTTCACTGGCCCCTGCTTAGTTTCTGCCAACAACTGGCCTGTGACGTCTAGCCCTCTGGTGGCGAAGGACCACGCGCTGAGTATTCCGAGTATTCCAGAGAGCCACATAATGAGATTGGGGAATCAGATAAAGAGGAAGCCAAAATATGAATCTGCAAAGATCTATTTCATCTTCTAAATGAAGCATTCTGCACGTTCCTCTCAAGGTGTCAGCTGAAGGAGAGCGGTTGGTTGCCTCTAAGGATGTGAGAAACAGAGGGATGGGAGAGTCGGACATCCGGTTGGAAGGGAACGAGCCAGCAGGCCAGTGGAAACAGTCTCGGTAACTCCTGATCTCCACACATTTACAACCTGGCACTTGGCTGCGCTCCAGTCATCTCATCTGGCATTCAATCACAAATAATAGTTCTATTGAGTTCTGTAAAGCCAATGTCCTCCCCTCCCTAATGTGCTCTTCCTTACCCTCTTTGTTTAATGCTTTCAAAGTCTATTCAGTTAAATCAGATTTACAAGGGTTATGGTATTCCCAAGCCACGTCAGAACACTCATTTATCTCGTATTCTCTCTTTGCTGAGGAAAAATGACTGCCAACCTAAGCAGTGTTTTCTTAAAGGAATTAAAAAAAAAAATGAAATTGGCCCACGGAGCACGTACTCCCACCTCCCGGGGGCTATCACCACAGTGTCGACATCGTTAGGCCACCCAGTTACCAGGCCACAAGCTACATATTATAATTCTTTGCAGAATCAAGAAAGGTGAAGAAAATGGCATTTTAAGGCACCTCCGAGCCTGAAATAGCAAGTGGGCCATAAGCTTGGGCAACCCCATTGCAAGCAGGCTAACAGCATTCTTACTGTCCCTGAGATTCAGACCCAGACAGGAGGAGTTAAAGGTGGGAGCACGGGGGCGCCTGGTGGCTCAGTCGGTTGGGCGACCGCCTTCGGCTCGGGTCACGGTCCTGGAGTCCCGGATCGAGTCCCGCGTCGGGCTCCCTGCTCGGCGGGGAGTCTGCTTCTCCCTCTGACCCTCCCCCCTCTCAGGCTCTCTATCTCATTCTCTCTCTCTCTCTCTCTCTCAAATAAATAAATAAATAAATCTTAAAAAAAAATACAAATTAAAAAAAAAAAAATAGGGCGCCTGGGTGGCTCAGTTGGTTAAGCGACTGCCTTCGGCTCAGGTCATGATCCTGGAGTCCCGGGATCGAGTCCCGCATCGGGCTCCCTGCTCGGCGGCGAGTCTGCTTCTCCCTCTGACCCTCCCCCCTCTCGTGCTCTCTGTCTCTCATTCTCTCTCTCAAATAAATAAATAAAATCTTTAAAAAAATAAAAAAAGGTGGGAGGACGGCATACATTTATGCCTCTTTTTCTTACTATGAAAACGATACATTCTCACTCCAGAAAAAAACAAAAGCAAGTAAAAAGGAAATTTAAAAGTACAGTACCAGATACAACGTCTGTCAACACCCCAGTATGTATCTTCCCACACGGATTTTTATATTCGTACACACATACTCTTTTACCAAAGCAGGATTGTCACAGACATAATATTTTATAGCCCATTTTACCCTTTGTAACTTACAACTCTCTACAGATGGCCAACAGGCACATGACAAGATGCTCGACATCACGAGTCATCGGGGGAATGCAACTCAGAACCACAGGGAGAGGTCACCTCACAGCGGGTAGAAGGACGAGTATCAAAAAGCAAAAGACAGCAAGTGTTGGTGGGAATGTGAAAAATTAGAATCCTTGAATGCCAACTGGTGAAGGCACGGTGGGAAACACCATGGAGGCTCCTCAAAAAATTAAAAACAAAAACACCACCGGACCCAGCAATCATTGCTCTGCCTGTGAGCTGGCAGGTGCCTGTGAGCAAGCTGACGGATGCCGGCTCGTGGCTTTCTCCTTCTGTCTCAGACTTCCGAGGGAAGATCGTCATGTTAGGTCCACAGACACCGATGCAAATGGAAAGCCATAATCAATGAAAAAGGTGTTCTATATCAAACATCGGTATTTCCCTTGTTTGATTGAGTAACCTGTCCCTTTACCCAGCAGATATCATTAGCTTAATAAACTGAGATTTACGATATTCATAATCTGTTTATTGAATTCATATAAAATTATTGAAAAGTAATATACCATAACTCACTTTTCTTTAAAATATAAATATTCATTGTTTATATCCTTCAAATGAAGGGGAACGTTCCCAGAGCTTGCAATGGATATCATTACCTCCTATCTCACATTATATATACACGGGCTGAGGAATTGAGAAACTTCTTTAATAAAGACCATGACAGACCACAGAGACTGAATTACGGGTTTTAATAACCACCCTTTCAAATATTTGCATATCCAACTTGTTCAGGAGTTATTGATTTGTTTGCCTTTTATTCTTAGGGAAAACTGATCTGAAAGTGCAATCACAGGCACACACTTCTCTATTCGAGGTTACTTGGGGTTTGGGCAGAAGGACATGGAGCTCAGAGGCATGGCGGCTCCGAGCAGGAAGGTGGACACCTGCTTAGCTGCTCTCCGGGCCAGCTTCACTCCGGACCTGTAGGCCACCTGCCGCCTGAGTCCGACACCTTGCGGGCAATCCTGTGGACCACCAGCTCCGTTTACGCTGCCAATGACATCACTGGACCTTGGGCCTTTCTCCTGCCAATGCCAATGCCTGGTCAGCATCACCACTGCCCACGTGAACGACCTGCTGATGGGTCTTGCTGTCCCCACCACTCTCGGTTCAGTCCGACCACCCATACAGTCCCCAGGTCACTAAAGTCAAATTCATGGGACAAATCTGGTCATGCCGCATCCCCGCTGAAAAATATTCAAGGACCCTCTTGTCCATCACACCAGATCCAGACTCTGCGGGCCTCTCCTGACCCTTTGCCATCTGGCCCCAGCCTTGCTGGGTTGGTGCAAACATCCTGCAGCCGTATCTTCACTAGATGGGCCCATCGTGGGAAGATTTTCCTAAAGACTTAATGAGCTCCTATTTCTGAACTCTTTTAGTAGTTTCAGTTTTTGCAAAGTATTATACAATGGGAACGGTTTCCTTTAATCCAGCACATAATAATAATTGAATACTGTATATATAGAAAATAGAAGTAAAAGCCAAGGACAGGTTTCAATTGGATGTTTAAAGATTATCATCTATGCACATAGATTTGGAAGGCAATATTATAATTTAGAAAAATGACATAAAACTTTAGAACATTTTTCATACTGTGGATAACGAGAGTATTAGCAGATGGACATGCTGTTTAGGTGAAGCTGCTGCATAGATCCTACCAATTGGCTTTGGACAGAAACCCATGTTCCACCCTACGGTGTTCTTCTCATTTATCTTGTGGGGGGTGGTTATTGTCACAGATGTGGTAGACTGTTTACCATCTCGGGAGTTAAATTGCTACATTTTCCTTTAAAAATTCCAACATACCCTTTTTTCATGTAACATCAGCCCTTCATGTCTTTGCTCTCTTCTGTAGCAATCCTGGAGTAATAATTAGTATTCTTTTGCAGCGGGAAGGGGGCGCGGGGCTCGGTGCCCAGTACGTAATTCACTGCTGAAGACATGGCTCTGTGAGAATAGAAATTGTTCCACTAGATTCTATCCACGGTGGGCAGGAAGCCTGGTATATAAAATTGAATTAGGATTGTTTTTATTAAAAATGAGAATACATTAAAAAATGAAGCAGCACTGCCTGGTAGGGGAGCCACAGCCCAAGGCCAGGCTTCCCTTCCGGAGCCTTCCACCACCATCTGCCAGTGGGACGCGGGTGCTGTGGGGAGACCGGTACAGTGCCTGGGACCCGGGAAGCACCCAAAGGGGGTTACCAGTTCACATCTAATTTCTCTTTCGATTTCATGCCTTGGAGGGAAAATGTATTTTCACAAAATTACCGAGCCTCCAGCTACTGAGTCTACACATCAGCAAGGGGGTTCAAGGGCCATTTTCTCGTCTTGAATATTCAAGCGATGACATCACTTTGGCCATTTCTATAGGAAGAGGCTGCAGATACTTAAAATACTCATTTCATTTGCCGGATGTCGATAAAGATGTTAGGTCCACCCAATGTTTTTTAATCCTATAATTGTTTCCAGATAAATTTTTAGTAATATTTATTATCCCATATAATAAGGAAAGCAGAGATTCCATTTAGAGTCAAAGAGGCCTCCTGAGAGGTTCCTAACACTGTCAAAGCCCACGGCCCGCAGGGAGGTCCCAGGAAGGATCAGGGATATATATACAGATGCTCAGGGCTGTGACCTCATGTCGGCGGTGAGGAATTGTAGGAATTTGATGCAATAATTTAAAAATCTGAACTTCTTATCAAAAATAACTCTTATTTAAGGATAATAACAGGCATTAAAAAAGAAGGTTGTCAAGGTTAAGCCCAAGAGGCATTTTTAGCCATTTTTCCTGGAATTCCTCACCAGTGATCCAGTAACAAGTGACGGATGGATGCATGACGTGCACACATTTCCCAGGTTTTCATAAAGCGCTGTAGCAGGTAACGTAAGTCCCTCCCTAGGGCCATCACCGCCAGACCAGCCTGGGGAGGGGAGCCGGGCTGCAGGGGTGCTCGCCCCACAGCAGGAGCGCTGCCTCCCTGTGGGGGTGGCAGGGTGGGGGTCTCGGGGCTCCTGGTCCTGCTGCACAAAGTACAGACAGTTGAAAAAAGTGGTATCTGTAAGTCTTTTTACCAAATTTAATTATACTTTCACACAGTCTTTTTCTAATTCCAAAGAGGATTTGTCTTCATGTGGGGCGGGTCTGTAAGTGGCGTTGGACGCGTCACGTCAGCTGGTGGCCTCTTGTGCTGTCTTCCCACACTCTGTGAGCACCAAGGAGCTGCAGACGGAGGGAGCGACAGAGGAGGCCAAGGTTAAAAATCATCTCAAGGGCAACTTCATCTCTTTCATAAATCATTATCAGGGTTTCTTAAATAGGGACATACTTACAATTAATATAATAAATAAGATTGATAATTATAATAATTAACAATAAGACTTGGATAATAATACGTATGTTAATATGATATACATAACACAGATAATATTAAGCTGTGTAATACGTATTAATAGTATCTATAGGGCGCCTGGGGACTCAGTCGGTGAAGCATCTGCCTTCGGCTCAGGTCATGATCTCAGGGTCCTGGGATCGAGCCCCGTGTCGGGCTCCCTGCTCCACGGGAAGCCTGCTTCTCCTTCTGCCTGCCACTCTCCCTGCTTGTGCTCTCTCTCTCACTCTCTCTCTCTCAAATAAATAAAATCTTTAAAAAATTTTTTTAAAAATAGTATCTATAATATCAATACATGTAACACACAATATATTAATGTACACATTTAATCACATAATAAATATCAGCACATTGTCTAATGTTAATATAGAACATACTATCGATATTATATTAAATAATAAATATAATTAATTATATAAAATACATTTAAGTAACTATGAATACGATTAACAACATGGTTAATAATGAGTATGGCTGTCTCTTCTTGAACAGTCAAGTGGAAGTTCCCCATTTTATCTCACACACCTCCTCAGAATCCTGGCGAAGGTCCTGGCCGGGGTGGGAATGGTCACAGTGGGTAAGCTGAAGGACAAAGCTTCCTCTCACATCCAGGCAGAAGGTTGTCCCGGGAGAGACGAGGGCACACGCAGTGGATGCTGCAGCGGGCCAAGGCTGGGTCAGTCTCCCGTGCAGAGGGCTCGCTCGCGTCCCCCGGCCCGCATCTGCAATGCCCGCGCCCCCCCACCCACACTGCTGCCGGCCGGCTGTGGGCTGCTCCTGGGTGGTCTCTCCCATAGGCGTGGGCTAGGCTCCGCCGGCTTAGACAAAAGGACTTCACCATTTACTTTTGAACACCGATCGCTAGACCTTTCCAATACTTAATGCCTTGCTTTTTATAATCCATTGGAGTATGCCATTAATCCCCTTCCCTACCCCGCCACACACATATCAGACTAAATAGCTTCTGGTCTGCTTTCCCGATTCAAGCACCCAAAGCGGGTACTCTCAAGGTTTTCTTTGGACTTAGAAAGCTTATGCCTGAGTTATTTTTCTTCTGGCTGGTTAAAATCTGCTGAAATAGTGCAAATCAGATGTCAAACATTTTTAAACAGAGCAGCATTTAATGAAAACCAAAACAAATAAATAAAACTACAGTACACTGGACTCCCAGCAAGCTTACTTCTAATGGCAAATAGGAGCTTCTGCTAAAACAAAATACTCGGGCGCCTGGGTGGCTCAGTTGGTTAAGCGTCTGCCTTCGGCTCAGGTCATGATGCTGGAGTCCCTGGATGGAGTCCCGCATCGGGCTCCCTGCTCGGCAGGGAGTCTGCCTCTCCCTCTGACCCTCCCCCCTCTCATGTGCTCTCTCTCTCTCATTCTCTCTGTCTCAAATAAATAAATAAAATCGAAAAAAAAATACTCATTTCAAATCGTGAACAATTACAAAATTTTAGAAAGAGAAAAAGTACTTACTTTAGTATGACTCATGGCATGGATGAGATATCGGGTCGGGGCCGAATAAAGTATGCATTTGTCCTGTGCACGTGGGTGTGTTTGATTCCAGAATAAAACGTAAGTCAAACCCACACATTTAATTTTTTTCTAATTTCATATCGATTGGGTTATTCAGGAAAAAAAATCCGTATATAGAAAATTTAAAAAAACAGGAAACCTAAGCAGCCCAAGTAGATTAAAGCTAGAAACAGATCTTCAGATGGAATGTCTATTTCATCAGGTGCTGATGAAAGATATATTTTTACATATTGATGTGTATTTTATAATATACAGATATATCCTTTTAAGAATACATATCACAATGAACTCAGACGAATTCAAATGTGTATATTTATATATGTACACATAGCACTGTTATAAAACCAGTTTCTGTTTGTGAGAGGTGTTTTTGCTTCTTTAAAACTGAACACACAAGGCAGGCCTTGCCCGTCAGTACGGCCCAAGTGGGACTGTGCTTCACCCTCCTCTCTGCAGGTGAATGCTTCACTGAACGGCAGCTGTCCTCGGTGCCCCAGGTCACAGCCCAGGGTCTTGGCTAACTGCCCAGGAAAGCCCAGGTAGGCTTGCTCCGAATCACGGTCAAGGGAGCTTCAGGACCCGCAGCCCCTGCAGCCTGATTGACAGGCCCCTGCAACAGAGACTCAGAGCAAGAAGGGTCAGGCCAATTAACAATAGCCCCTTGTAAAGCACTTCACAGTTTTTAAAAAAGACCCAAATTTTGTTGAATGGAGAAAACCACTCATGCACATAAACTCAGGGCTTGCTCGGCTGTGAGGTGGCCCTGGTGGATCAGGCCATGAGATTTCCTTGCTGCAAAGTCCCGAGGTTGCCAAATGCACGACTAGCTGTTCCCACACACACGATCCTTGCTCAGAATCCGAGTACTGCGAACACCCGAACGCCGGGTACATCCTGAGGAAACACCAAAGTCAGCATTTTCAGAAGAGAAAATACTTGTTGGATTAATTGCACTGAGGACAGTGGAACCCATGCTTACATTTAAGCCATTCCATATCAAATGCATCTCAGAGCTTTTTTACGCCTCTCTTTACTGAGTATTTGCTTTAGCTTCTTAAAATCCTTAAAAAGTGTTTACTAATAAAAACCACAAAATGCTGACTTGATTTTCTTGGATTCCTGTGGGCTCAGGGACAGGTGTTAACACGGCAGAGCCCTGATGAACATCCGAGGACCAGAGCCCATGTCTTAGAGTTTGACTGCAACCAGTTACATCTTACTCGCTCTTAGACAAATCACTTAATTTTCCCCAACCTCAGTTTCTCTACCTGGAAACCTGCAAGAAGAATCCTTATTTTGCAAGGTACTCTTAGAACTGAAGATAGCATAGAGTTCCTGATAAATAGCAGTAGCCCAATATTTCATACTTCTTCTTACTATAATTGTGGTGATGATACTTGAGATCATCACTATTAGTATCTTTTCTTTACAGAAAGGTGAATTGGTTCTTAAATTAGTTTTCTCCCACTGTACCGTGCCCTGGGGGGGTTAGACGACAGAACTTTAGCATTTCACACTTCTGGAGGTTGGAAGTCAAAGACCAAGGTGTTTCCATGTTTGGTCCTCCTGAGGGATGTGAGGGAGAGTCTGTCCCAGCCTCTGTCCTTGGCTCCTCGAAGGCCATTTTGTCTTCCTGTGGCATCATCACTCTGCATGTCTGTCTCCAGTGTTCTGTTTACAAGGACAGCAATTATATTGCATCAGGATCCATCCTAATGATCTCATTTTAACTCGATTACCTCTGTAGAGTCTCTATCTTCAAATAATATCACATTCTGATGTACTGGGCATTGGGATTCTAACATGAATTTGAGGGCAGATAGTTCAACCATAATATATACATATCTGAAAAAAGCAATAAAAAGAGCAAGAGGATGATGAGCACACAGTGAGGAGGCAGCTCTGGGGGCAGTGGGAGAAAGGAGTGGGACGGAGGACAGAAAACAAGGCAAGTCTGGACCTCGGGTCAGATGGGTCAATTGCAGCTGATGGTCTGTAACTCCAACGTGACCTGTCTCTTAGTTGGTGTGTACTGGGTGTATAGTCTTTAAAGATAATAAAGGAGAAAACAGACAAGAATAAGAGAGTGGTTTGCACTCTTTCAGAGAACAAGAGAATCAAAGTCCCTCGAGCGTGGATAAAACTCCCCTCAGATTCAGAGAGACTGCCCAAAGGGGCACCAAGCCCTTGATCAAAACTGACAAATAATAGAGGACAACAGGGGGCAGAGTCGGGGCTGAGCAGCCTCCCTCTTCCTTGAGTTGGGATTTTTACACACGTTCTGGTGGCTGCCACCCTGCAACACACACCCTGTACCCGACCTAAAGGATTCTGCAGGCCTTGGTGGCGCTACAAGGGACGGTTACCAAGCCTCTTCCTGAAAAGGAGACAAATACCAGCAGTGGGGGCCCCGTTGCTGGACCAACAGCCTCATGACCGCTTCCATCATTCAGAGTCACCTATTCACCATGGGAAATTACAGGAGTCTTTAGGGCATGAATGAAGTCCCTGAATGAAGTCTTTGCAGACAGAGACAGACCTGATAGAACCAAGTTCAAGAACCCCAATCAAATATCCTCTCTAGATAACCATCCACTTCTCTGGTCCAACACACAGAGAATTAAAATAATTGTTTAAATTACACTGAGCCTCCAAGGCAAATACTTCACCCATAGTTTAAAATTTTTTAAATACAGTCAAGACTCAACCACATGACAAAAAATTATTTTTCCCAAATAACACATGGTAAAGAAGTGACATATCTTATGAGCAGAAATCTCGTCTTATGCTTCTTCTCTTTCCTTGCACAGAGCATTCTTTCAATCAGTAATAATCACTGAGCAATAGCATGCTTATAATGTACCTGAGCTTTTGAAAAAATAAATATGTACATCTGCTTAAAAGTTTTATTGTACTGCTCAAAATATACAACCTCATCTGCAGAATGACGATGTTAAAAGCAAGCAAAGTCACTTGCTTTGAGAATGCCAACTATAAGAAAATGTCAAATAATGTGATGTGGAGTAATTAACAAGAAGGAAATGCTGCCCCAACATTCATGAGAAGGAAGAGATAAGCAGGAGGCTGTTTCTTATCATGTTTTCCAGTGTGTGTAATCCCAGTGATCTCTGTTATTTGTTCATAATTGGGTAATAGAGCATGTATTATGCTATGATACTCTCACACTATTACTATTTTTAAAGCCTCTAATTCATTTCAGGAAGTGTCGACATTTCACACCTTTTGAATTGAGGTCATTTAACCCTCATAAAAATTCCAGGAAAAAAAATATTGTAATATTCACACATAGAGGAAAAGTCCAGTGTCTAAAGGTTAAGTGAATTTTTTCTAGGGTACAACTAGTAAGACTCAGGTCTTACTAGTTACTTCTGCCTCTGAGTCACTGCTGTGTCCTTCTACAACATGACCTCCAGGTGGAGCGATCAGATATAGATAGATAGATCAATCAATAAATAGATAAATTAATAGATGATCAGTCAATAGATTAATAGATAGATGATTGATAGATGATAGATAAATGATATATCAATCAGTAAATTGATAGATGATAGATTGATAAATATAAAATTGATGATAGGTAGGTGAATGATTAGTAGATGATAGATCAATAGATACATTGAGAGATGATAAATCAATCAATATATACATGAATGATACATACAGATAATACATAGATAGATAGAGAGATAGATATTGTCTGTGGGCACTGGTTTCTACTTCCATTCCATTCTGTACTCTGTGCACTCAGATCATAGGGTAGGGCCTCGACAGTTTAAAACTACATATCCCAGACTCCTTGCAGCAGAGATCTGGATGCAGTTCAGTTTCTGCCAAGAAGATGCATGCAAACGACATTCAGAAGATGGAAGGGGGCAGAGAGCATCTTTCCTGCAGCACTGATGGCTGGGTGCTGAGTTTGGGCAGTATCTGGACCCCGTGCTTTGGACTTGGGTGGCAGGCACCGTGGTGGCCGCAGCTTCCTGACCATGGACACCTCTGCACAAAGTGAACCAGGAAGACCTGCTGATTGTACAAAGCTCGGCTCATTAAACTTGAACATATCTCAGTAGTGTCTCAAAAGGGGGAAACAGGGGAAGGGACTGGTAGGGTCTAGAGGGCCGGACAGAGGGTGGTGTTAGCAGAATTTAGTGAGTACAGTCTGAATGGATCAGGGACTACAGGAAGAGACAGGACCATTCAGAGTACACGAATCCCTGAAGTGCTATGTTAAATCAGTTTTCCTGCTGTCTTATGATGGCAAAAAGCTGGGTCTGAAGGAAGTGGTTTATTACAACTTGAAATAGAGTTTGCTTGCATGTTTTGGAGTGTTTATCTATTGTACAAGTCAGAGTTCATTTCAGCAATTATAGTTTCTGTATGATTTTCCTTGACGGGATGGCAGCTCTGGCCAGCTGGACCCTGGAGTTAAAACATCTCGGGGTAAGTCCCTGAGTTACTCTCTTTCTTCTTATCATTCATACAGTTTTGCAAGCATTCAACTTTCTCAGTAGAAATGGTTTCTGTTTCCTGCAGTGAATGCTTAGCTCTTGTTTTTTAATAAGGTACTCCAATGTAGGTAAATGGCTTTATTTATTAAATGTCTTTCAAATATTAGAACAAGTCTTTGCTGCCAGGTGCCAACCTCTCTAAAGTGTAAATCCAAAACCCCTGAAAAATAGCCACCCCTCAGAGAGCTGTGATTCTGAGCTCTGCCCACTGGAACCACCTGCCGAGCTTTTCACCAGACGCCTCAGCTCTACCGTCCAGTACTTCAATGCAGTAGTTCCGGGGGATCAAGAAACTTTTTGTAATACAAGCCAATTTTTTATTCTGGAGAGGCTTAAGAATCCAAGACATGATCAGAAGGCAAGAGAGGCAGAAAAAAGCCCCTGGGGAAGGTCACCCACCCCACCCCAGCCTGTATGTATGGCTTCCTCACCCAGGCAAGCCAGCCGAGCTTCCTGTTAAGGAAATAGGCAGCGCTTAGAGCAAAGACCTCTGGACACTGACCTCTGGGGATTCCCTAGCAAAACTTCAGGCTTCTTACCCCATCACCCTAGTCAACCATCCCTGTGTATGCACATGGAGGTTCCAAAAAGCTTTGTAATACCATTATCTAGTCTAAACCAGGGGTTTGCAATTTATGGCCACAGGCTAAATCCAGCCCACAGCCCGTTTCATACATAAGATTGTACCGGAACACAGCCCTGCCCATTCATTTATGTGCTGATGATGGCTGACTTCCTGCTACTTCAGAAGGGTTGAGGAGCCAGGAGAGAGACCACACAGCCTCAGAGCCTGTCCGGCTTACCACCTGACTATCTACAGGCAACAGGAGCCAATCCTGGCCTCGATAATGAACTAACAACCAGGACCCTCAAGGGTTTGGGGAAAAGGAACCCCTCAAGCTTATTTCGACCACCTTCCAGCATGCTTCCTCCACTCACCCTCCCCAGAGCCCCCTGCTCCTCCATAAAACCCACTTAATATCTTTCCAGCAAAGAGCAAGGAGGAAGCCAGGAAACATGCTTGGGACACATGGGCTCACGACTGTCCTGAGGTTCCAGGTGACGGGACTGTTAAACCATATGCCTGGCTTGCTCTTAGGCAGAATTTCCACATCTGGATATACCTAATGTTCAAAATTCACTTTGTGTACTGTATCTCTTTTAAAAAAATATATTTTATTTATTTATTTTAGAGAGAGAGAGAGAGTGTACAGGAGGGAATCCCAAGCAGACCCCCTGCTGAGCGTGGAGCCCAACAGACGGACGTGAGGCTCCATCTCACAACCCCGAGATCATGACCTGAGCCAAAATCAAGAGTCGGACACTGAACCACCGAGCCACCCAGGCGCCTCTGTGTACCATATCTAGTAATCAAACCTTAGAGTGAGTAATACTAAAGGTCAAAAATTTTACAATGTTATGCACAGAAAGTACCTATGAGGGCATATATTACACATGCGTATATTAGTACATATATATGCACACATGTATATACATATGCTAAATAAGATCGTGTAGATCCATTGTGTATAAAAATATTGTTATGTTGCAGATCATAGGTCAAACTGAAGAATGAGGGAATGCAGGGATGCGGATTTGCACTCCAGCTGCCAAGAGATATTTTGTTACAGAGAACCTCCTGAGGGTCCTAGTGCTAAATATAGACTCCCTTCCATTATAACAAATGCTCTTATTGAAGGAGTGATTTTCATTCTCATCACAAGAAAAGATTCTCTAACTCTGTATGGTGATGGCTGTTAACTGGACTTACTGTGGTGATCACTTCACAATATATACAAATATCAAATCATTCCATTGTACATCTGAAAGTGATAGATACAATGTTATATGTCAACCATACCTCCATATAGATAAGATGATAGATAGATAATAGAGAGACAGGTAGGTAGATAGATGATAGATAGATAGATGATAGACAGATGATAGACAGCTAAGTAGGTAGATAGATGATAGGTAGATAGGTAGATAGATAGATAGATAGATAGATAGATAGATAGATAGACAGACAGATAGATGATAGATAATAGACAGATGATAGACAGACAGGTAGCTAGGAGAGAGCGATGATACATAGGTGATGGGCAATCAGTGGTAGGTGGGAGCACTTTCCAGCTCGCTGCTCACATGCAGAGCTCAGCAAGGGGCTTGGCCACCTGCGAAGGCTGTGCAGGGGTCTGTCTTACCTCTCAGGCTCACCTTGGCATGAATTCCAAAGCAAGCATGCCTCAACAAAGCCTGCTACCAGAGAAACCTGATATCATAAGTGATTACCCAAAAAAGCCCTTTCCGGAACTCCAGACCTGACTGAACAGCCTAGCCAAAAAGTCAAAGGTATCAAATTCAAGATGGAGATTTTTTTCCCCCAAGCCATCACTAAATGAAAGACTGTGAAGTTTTCTTGCAGCTGCCAGAAATCACGGATATGGGGTCTTGGCCGTCCTTGCGTGCTCACATGAAGCAACTGCAGGAGCCGGCTGCTAACAGGGAGACTCGAGTCTTGCAATGAAAGTAGAATCAATACGAGTGATCAAAGCCAGCTGGCCTAAGGAGAAAACTTAATGAAACCTGGAAAACAAGGCGATTTTTACGTATAACCCAGGGGCTTTGCTGTGCCGCCACCTGTGCTCAGACTGTGCAGTGATCTTAGCGTCGGTTCGAGAACACCAGCCGGGCGGGCCGGACCCGGTGGGCACCCTGCACGCGCGGTTCTGGAAAGAGCAGGCAACGAGGAGCCGCTAAGTGCGCGTGACTGTCCAAGGAACGGCAAGGGATGTAGCTGCTCCGCAGAGAGTCCAAGAGTCCCTCCACGTGGGGAAATGCAGGGTGCACAGCAGGTTGTTTTAACTGTAGCTTTACCGTCAAAGGCCTGTCTCCAAGCTCGGCTCACGTGCACCTGAGTTACCCATCACCTTCCTCCAGCAGCCCCCACGGTAATGACCCCATTGTTCTGTGTTCACAGCCCCACTGCTCCAAGCGTGGACCACGCACAGAGGCGTCAACGTCAGCCCACAGAAACGCCCAGTCCGGGGCCCTGCCCCAGACCCGCGGAGCAGAACCTGCATTTCAACAAGACCCGGGTGACCTGTGCACGACAGAGTCAAGGAAGCACTCCAGAGAACTGCCTCAAAACCCGAACCCCGCACATCTGCTCCAAGCTCAGCGGCTGGGACGGCTCTCTCCATCTTCCGGAAAGCTCTTCGGATCACCAGCGGCTGCCCCACAGCCACATGTCTGGGACCCCACACCCTGTGCTGTGAGGAGGTCACACAGAGCCACAGAGCCAGTCGGGGTGGCCCAGCGCTCTGCTTTCATTGATGAGGAAACGGAGTCTGAGTCCCTTGGCTGAGACCCAAAATGTGGACACAGGAGAGAGTATGCCTCGCAGCTTTCCTGGTCCCTGGTTTACTTCGGTTTCTTACTCTGTCATGAACAAAGCCTAGGCTGGGCCTCAGGAGAAGGGTTTGAGGAGCCACAGAGCCTCTGGGAGGGCGAGGAATCCCAGGACCCAGTCAAGGGAGGGAGCCCAGACAAGCACCGAGCGCTCCCACACGCTGTGTCTCTACTGTTTTCCCGAAGCGCACTTCCCTCCGGTCTTCCCGCTACGACGTGGGCCCGGGTCAGCCGATGATGCATCCTCATTGCCCACCTCCTGCAGCCCAGCGGTCAGGCCTCAGGGAGCCGACACCACCAGCCGTGGCCGGCTCTTCCTTCCGGGCCTCACATGGACTCCAACACCATCCTCCACGGTTCGTGCCCTTTTCTGCCCTTCAAGGCCTCGGGAGGAAAAGGTGCCATGATCACACGCACTAATTGCTTCCCTCCACCGCGACGCACATGGCGCAGTAAATTGTACAAAACACACATCCGGTAGGGGAGGGAAAGGCCTGTCTCCGTGGGGTACCTGGAGGAATGTGTCCCTCTCACAGCTCACGGGACAGTGGGGCCCCTTCCTACTCATCCGGCCATTCACAGCGGCCGGGAAGCAGGGCTTGGCATTGGTTTGCTAGAGGTTCTAGTTTTCAACTGGAAACTTCTTCAGAAAATAGAAATGCAGACTTGCTGTGGAGAGTGTACCATCCCAATTTCCTTCCATGTCACAGGAAACCAGCATTTGACCTGGCTACCAGAGGCCAAAAAGGCCCCACAAGGAACCAGGCAGACGGGCCAGAGTGGGAGGAGAGAGGAGGGGAAAGGAGGAGCGACCCCTCCTGTCACGCGGTTCAGAGATGCCAAATGAACTCACAACCCGTCTGCCAAGGCTGCCCAACGAAGGACCCCCGACGGGGCAGCTCCAACAACAGAACCTTATTCTCTCAGCACCCGGAGGCCGCAGGTCAGAAATCCAGGGGCTGGCAGGGCCACGCTCCCTCCGAGACAGGCCGCATCCTCCCCGGCCTCCTCCAGCTTCCAGCGGAGGCCGCACTTCTGTTGTCCTCCGGTTTGCGGACACATGGCTCAGGCGTCCGCCTCTGTCCCCACGAGGCCTTCTTCCCTCTGCGTGTCTCCATCCAGACTCTTCTTAGAAGGACACAAGTCACTGGAGTAGCACCACCCCAGTCCAGTGACCTCATCTGCATTTATGACCTCTATAAAGACGCTGTTCCAGATAAGGTCACATCCACAGGCCGGTGGGATAAGACCTCAACAGATGTCCTTTGAAGGCCCAGGTCAACCCACAGCAGATTCCCAGCAGACGTCAGCACAAGGAGGGAGGCCGTGGCTGACCTTGGACAAGGCACACAACGGCAGAGGCCAAAGAGTCCTGGGCAAGGAGCGTCGGGACCAGAGGCCTGAGGAAGACCCCCTTCTGAGAAGTGTGGCGGACCTGGTGAAAAGCTGACTCGGGCAGAGGCCGTGATGTCACCAGGAGGATTCAGGCTGTTTGTTTTATGAACAGACAGAGGCATGTTGGCGAGTTGGGGGAGGCCCCGATGGGAAGCAAGAAGGTGGGAATGCAGGAGTGTTTATTGATGGAGTGAAGTCGGCACAATGAGGGGGTTCAGCCGTGGGCAGGAGGGCGACCGAGCAGATGTGGGGAAGACCTGTCCAGTAGGTGACGGAATAAGCAGACAGGGTGGGTGTGTTCGCAGCAAGGAAGGGCTGGGGGCCCAGTCATTCAGTCGTCAGATACGTATCCAGGCACAGCTCTGCCTCAGGCCTTCTAGGTACCAGGGTTACAACAGTGACCAGACAGGAACCCCTCCCTCATGGGGCTGGGGCTCTCTCGGGGGGAGGGAGGTGGGGTGGAAGACAGGCCGATTTGAAGATAAAGTTAACCTTTATAATATGTTCGAAGGTGAAATATGACCTGATAAATCATAGAGTAGGGTTGTCTCTGTGTGGGGAAGACACAATTTTGAAACAGTGGTCGAGATGGGCCTTTCTAGGAAGGTGTCATTTGAGCAAAGTCTTGCAGGGGTTGAGGCCATGGTCTAGATGGTCATCTGGACCTGGGATGATGAAGGAGGCATCGTTCAGGCCACTGAGACGTCCACGCTGAACTGTTGGGGGGCGTGGGCTCCCTGGCCTCGTGCACCAGATCCTCTTCACCCGCAGTGTCCTTCCTTCAGACCCTGCCCCTCTAGCTACCACTCATTCTGCAAGACTCAGAAGAACAGTCAGGACTTCCAAGCCTTCCCCAGCCCTTCTCAGGAGGATCAGGATTGCGGGGCCCCTCTGCGCACCACTCAGCACTCACTCTCATGGATGTCTCATGTTATAGCATGGTCTCCCTCCTCTGAGAGTGGGCAGTGCGTCTCACACTGTCCTTCCGTCTGCACGGTCACAACAGGACACACAGCTGGGGTTGGGATTCCATGGGTAGTCGCTGAATAACAGATGAGAGAAGAAGGGGAGGGAGAGAATGGCAGAGAAGGGGAGAGAGGTTAAGCAGGAAGGAGGCAAGGGAGAGGGAGAGAGAGGAGAAATGGTCCTTTGAGAAAAGGAATCCGTCAGCCACATGCAGGATCATGAAAGATGCGAAAGAAATAGAACAGACCGGGTAGGGTGAGAACTATCTTCCTGATCTTCCATTCCAATCCATTCTCCATAGTCGGACAGATCTTTCCAAATCCTACCTCTGATATTTTTCCTCTCCCTAGCTTGGGCCAAATGGAGTCCTTATTAATTTCAGGACATGCTCTTCACTTTCCACCGCCAGGACCCTGCCCACATGTCCTGTAATGTCCCTTACCACTGGCCCTGAGATCCCACCCCTCTGTGATGGTTAAACTCACACACCGTTGATAACCCTCTGTCTCACCCCAACCTATTCCCTATTTTTCTAACCTTGTCTTCGCACCTTGTCTTCGCAGTCATCTGACTTTGCCTTAGTTTGTGGATGTCAAGCACAGGCTGCACATTTCTGATCAATCAGAAGGTCCACGAGCACCACTTTACTCGTCTTTGTTCTTCCCTCACAGCTCAGCATCGTAATAAATATTAATAAACACTTTGTACGTGAATGAATGAGTGGATGAATGAACAAATGAACGAACGAACATGGTTTGAGGAGAACTGGCTGGTGGGTAGTAGGGACAGCACACAACGACAATTCGGGACTCTGGCTCTCCATCCCCGCAGCTGTGGGCCTCGGACGGCCAGGGAATCAGTGCCGGGGTACAGCCCCTCTGTACGCACGGAGCCTCTGTAATACATACATTCTCTAAGACTTCTATTCCTCTGCAGCTTTCTGATTGGCATGCAGCAAAACTCCAAATATTTGAAAGGCGCCTTCTAGTTCATTGACATTTCACAACATCCTATTTCCACAGTTTTTACAAGGTGGGTTTAATCACTCTGAATTACGGGAAGGAAATGAATATGACTTCATGTATGTATTAAACCTCCGAGACCAGGAAATCCCTGAGACATGTGACGATCCCAGGACTGGTATATCCTGATCATCAAAATTATAAGGACGATCGCACCCAGACACGGAATTACCAAAAGCACAGAGAGCCGCGTTGTCCACGTTGGGGGGCAGGGGATGAAATGCAGCATGACATTCTATTTCCAGTAAGTATGCCATTTATCACAAGCCAGCATGTGACCCTGTGATGCACCCGCTTGGGGACGGGATGCTTGAGGGTGTGCACTTCTGCTCCATCTGTGTGGCGCACAAGAAAATAAGGTCATGTGCATGGGCTCCAGCCACCTCTGGAAGCAGCAGTGGCTGAGGCTAACGGTCACGTGCTTGCAGACCCTCCAAAGCCAGCCAGAAAGCAAAGAGCTGCAGCAGCATAATGGTGTGCCTGCAGAGAGGATGCTGGTCCCATTTCCAGCCTGCAAGCTGCAGGAATGTGTCATCGACTTAGAACAAATGAGGGGCTGAGACAGAAGGTGTGAGATATTCTGGGGCACCTAATGAGGAGACGATCAAACATAGGAAGGATTTGGTCTGTTCATTTTCCAGGCAACCACTGTTGGGGCATGGTCACTACCACATACCCAAAGGAAAGGAAATAAATTCACACTCTCTGTCAACCCCAAGACAGTCTCCATATTCTATGAAGGGCAGAAATAGGTTCCCTTGGGAAATTAAACCAGCCATTTTGGTGAATCTTCAGGAGAACATGCAATTAAAATTACATTTTTTTTTAAATGACGTTTCCCTCTCTGTGCTATGCAGCCAGATGCTGGAAAAACCCCTGAAGGTAGACGTGCCCTCCTTCATCCTTCACAAGTCATTTGCTAACAGAGGAATCACAGCCCCAGCAGGAAGGGGGAAAAAGCTTATGTGGCTTTTTCTCAGCTAAGACCCTTGGCTTAAAAAACAAGCAAAAATGATCAAATCACCACATTAAAGGAATAACTATTAGCAAACTCTTATTTTCCCAGGACCAAGATCAGTTGAAACTATTGAAAATAAACATTCCAACGTTTTGAGATACTATCTAAAGATTTGCGATCCTGAGGGAAGTTCAAGAGAACAGTAATTACTGTGAATGTCCCATTCACCAAATCCGAAAGTTGGCAGCTATATGACAAAAGCCCAGGAATTCAGATATGATTAAAATCTTGATGGCTGTCGGAGCAGAAGGGGAAATGTGAGTAAGGGGAGAAGCTGATGGCTTCTGCTCTGTTTAAAATCCTATTCACTCTTTCAACTGCTTCTCTTTCTGTTTCGTTCTCCTTCTACATTTTGCAACTTACATTAACTTTTATCAGATTTCAGCAAAATTGTAGAGGTTGACATAACCAATGAACAAAGGAGGTAATTTCTGTTCATACCCGTTAAGTCCTCTGAAATGGCCACCAGCCACTCTAAATTTTTTGAAGGCGATCTTACAAATGCTCATGTATATTCTAGTTTTTCAATGCATTCATTTTGATTCTGATACTATGTGCTTGCACAATTGCTATAATTATGTCTAATTATATAATTAGCATAACATGTGTGATCATATAATTAGAATGTACAATTATGTAATTATAATGTGTAATGGCATCACGGTGTAAATATCCTTCTGAAATGTCAGGAAGAAATATCCTCTGTTTGCTCAAGAGGTAGTTTTTAAAGTTCAGTTTCACGTGTTCTTTTTTTTTTTCCAGGATGAAAATTCAAATATTATTTGAATCAAACCCTTGAATTATGTTTAGAAAATAAAAGCTTCATTTTTTAAATAACTTTTGTAACTCAAGTGCAAGGTAAGAAACTTTGCAATGTATCAAAAGTGTTTATTTAACTGATTGCCCTACATTATTTGAGTTGAGAAAATAAGATTATTAGAAATCCCGGCGACATGAGCCAATCTCAAAAAATGTAAACATTTGGGTCTAGCAAATTTACACTTAAAATTGTTTTAGAAATAATAAATATTTCCTTAAACCACAGTTTTAGAAATAACAAATATTTCCTTTAATCACGGTCTTGCAATACCACATGCCCAGCCTGCCTCACAGCTATCTCAAACCCCGAAGTACACAAATCAAGTTCACCCAAACCTACTCATCCACCCTATGACCTACCTCGGTGGCTCTCAGACTAACAGCCCTCAGAACTATGCCAAAGGCTTGTTGGAACAGACTGCTGAGTCCCACCCCCAGAGGGACTGAGTGGGGAGTCCTGGAGTGAACCAGAGATTTGCATTCCCAGCAGGTGTCCAGGTCGATGCTGGCCCAAGGACCACACTGGAGAACTACTGTCTGATCCATCACCAAGTTTCCCAAGAGAGAAGCTTCAAGTTCACTCCCGACTCCTCTGTGCTACTCAGCCCCTTTCCCTACGTGCTCACCTGGTCACCAGTTCCTGTGGATTGTGACCCTGGAAAGTAGGCCCTCGGTCACTTCTCAACCCTCCTCTCCATTCCCACTGACCCTGGCTTAATTCAGCCCTCACGTGCTTGTGCTTCATCAGACCCCACACGGGGTGATCACACTTCAGCACTGCCCCTTTCCAAATGTCTGCCCGTCCTTCGTGGCCTACGAGGCCCTTAGGTCTCGGACACCAGCTTCCCTTCCAGACCCATTTCCCACCACCCTGCTGGGCCCTTGCCATGTTTGAGAACAGCATTCCCTGCATCAACTCTCTGACTCAGCTAATGCTGCTTCCTTCGGGTGCACTGAAGAACTAGGCAGGACCCGACCCACCCCTGGAAATAAGAGACTAGCGTACCAGGTCCCACCATGAATGTAGAAACCTTGATTTCAGACAAGTCGGCACAGAGTCACGATAAAGAAATATGGTGGGGTGCAGGAGGTGATTAGGGGAAGGGCAGGAAGACTTGCCCACTGTGCACCAGGCGCTTACCTATTACCTCATTTAGACCTCACGTGCCTCTGCTTAATATGTTTCGTTTGGTAGATGACAAAATCTGAAGCTGAGGAAGATTATGCAAATTCTTTAAGGTCAAATACCCAGTAAGTGGCACAATCAAGTTTCAAATCCTTCTTAGAGCAAATACGTTGTCTGCCTCCAAAACTCACACTCGTTTAGCAAATTTCTGCTGTTAAATGAACTCACAGTTTGATGAAAAAACACAGTCAGAGAGTGCCAATGTGCCAACCAATGTCGAAAGCAATCTCTGGTGGGCCTGACCTCAGCCCTGTCCTTGTCAAAGTTGTGAATAAATCCTGTGAAGACAGAGGGTCTGAGGCTCTGAGAGCCTGGAGTGTCTGCTAAAAAATCACTGGATTTCCAAACACAATATTAAACTGGAACAGGACATTTAGTTTTAAAATAATTGGACAACTTGCAGGATTAGAAGATATTTGATGTTGACAGCATTTAATTTGTGAAAGATCTAGGGATTGCACTCAACTGTAAATTCGGCAAGAGTCAACAGCATGACACACTCCTAAAATAATAAACAAAAATAAAGTTGTACTTGTTTTCAAGATGATGCTGAGTTTAATCTTTAAAATGACTCTTCTCCAAGCAATTAAAAAAAAAAAATGAATTGTAAAGACTTACCCAGACTCCACACAAAAGAAATAGGCCCATAGTTTAAAAAGGAAAGAAGAAAACACAGAGCAAAAAAAGAGGGTTAAAGCCATCAGCATGCTGGGCTCTCAGCCCAGACACATGAAAAGGCTTGCACCAGATAAGAACCAGCGTTGCTTGACATGAAGTGAAGGACCAGAACCAAGAGGGATGTTTGGGCCGCTGGGGTGGGGCTGCTCCACCCTTGAAACGAAAAGAGAAAGGCCTGCAAAGACTGCCTGTGAATGTAATTTAGATGATAATTCATACTTGAGATGTGAAAGGACAACGGCTTTGAATAGAATCTGGAGCCAGCAATGTAAGACCCCTTCAGTTCCAGGCTCTGCTAAGAAGGAACTCCATGACCTCCAAGGGGAGGCAGGGGTCAGCACAGACTGAGATGGAGAAAGAAAGAGTATAAAACTAAAATTTCGCATCTGCTGAAAGGATGCTCCAGACCAGAGAAACAGCAAAGCAGATTTGAAAACAATAAGTAAGGATATATAAGATTTTTTAAAAATGAAATTAAGAAGGTTGTTCTAATGGTATTTTTTGTGGAACTTGACAAATTAATTCTAAAAGTGAGATCAAATATAAAAAGTTCAAGAATAGCTCTGGAAATTCTAAACAAGAATACAGTGATAGAACCTACACCTGGTAAATAAAAGGCAGGAAAATTGCAGACTAATATTATGGAATATTGATGTAAATATTCTAAAATTATATTCAAAAGATTCCAACATCAGATTAAATGGATATACCATGACTATATGTGATTTATTTCAGGTGTACAAGTTGGGTTCCATACCGTAAAGTCTTTATTTTCCCATACTGCAAACTCTTTGAAATAAAACATCATTTTAACACACACACACACACACACATACAAAGAAATACGAGGACAAGAGGCTTTTCCTCCAGATATTAAGAATTATTATAAAGCAATACCAACTAACTGTGATTTGGACTGAGATAGACAAAACACTGGTACAAATGGGGTCCCAAACTCACTCATGTGTAGTTTCTTGGAATATAATAGAGGAGGTATTACAAGCCATGGGGAAGTGTTAACATAGTCATTGCCCACAGGTAAAAAGTAATAATAAAATTAAATACCAACCTCACATTATACAATGAACTCTCAATGGCTGAATGAACTATATATGGGAAAAAAGCTTAAAATATTGGAAGAAAATACTGGCGAGTGTTTTTATTTAACATGAATGGGAATTTGTGCTGTATGCCCCTGAGATTTTAGGGGGGCTGCTAGTACCGTATCATGTAGGGAAAGCTGATGCAGGACTGAACAAGGTAATCCTGGGGATTTTGAGGATGTCCATAATGTCACATGGAAAAGAACAATGACAAACTTGGGAAAATCAAGGTGCCCTTTGAGGAATAGTTTAGCAAACCAAAACTGTTTTGCTAGAAAGAGAAGACTCAGGGAAACCTATCATGAACTACAACCTGTCAGAAAAAGAGGGGTTCGTAAAGAAGAAGAAGAAGAAGGTAGCAGGAGGGGAAGAATGAAGCAGGGGAAATCGGAGGGGTAGACGAACCATGAGAGACGATGGACTCTGAAAAACAAGCAGGGTTCTAGAGGGGAGGGGTGTGGGAGGATGGGTTAGCCTGGTGGTGGGTACTGAGGAGGGCACGTTCTGCATGGAGCACTGGGTGTTATGCACAAACAATGAATCATGGAACACTTCATCTAAAACTAATGATGTAATGTATGGGGATTAACATAAGAATTAAAAAAAAGAGGGGTTCGCTATTCTCCATAGCATCTCAAAAGGCAGGAACAGAACTAGTGGATGAAAACTGTCACAAGCACCCTTCAAGTCAGAATGAACTTTCAGACTCTCACCAACTGAAGTCCTCGTTGCCAGTCCCTAGGGAACAAGGGCTGGCAGGGTCACCTGCTATTAGGACTTCACATTGATTTTGTTATTAACTGTCTCACAAACAGGCTCACCACCACTCTCCCACGTGTAACAGTTGCCTCACACTCTGTGTGTGTGTGTATTATGTGACACAGACGGTCCCCACCCAAAGTACCTCTTTGCTAAGTCAACTCCACACAGTAAGACACAAGGAGGAAAGGATGCTTATGTATAGAAATGTGTCAAGCAGTGAAAAATTATCTCACCTTTCGATGCACCCTAGGACACTGAGAATGAGCTACAACTCAAGAACAAATATGTAATTTTGAGGGATGGGTTTGGTATGCACAAGAACGCAGCATACGAGTGTTACTGTCCGTGGTCTTGCATTGGCAAACAGTGCAGGGTAAACTTCAAGAGCAGCCATTTTGAGCTTGGTTTTCTCACTTTTTGTGGAGACAAGGAAGTTTTGCGTAAGCAACGAGAGAGCAGCATGGGGGTGGGAAGGCCATGGGAATTTCCTTCAGTGACGGCCCCTGATTATGAGGTGGAAGCCGCGTACCAGGGCTCTGGAGGGCTGGGCACAGACTCTTAGCTCTAAGTGACCTCAGGCAAGCTGTTTACTTTTCTAAAACCTCAGCTTCCTCATCTTAAAATGTGGATACTGATAGTGCCTACTTCATAAGAGGTTTAAAGACTAAACAAAATCATTCTTACGTAATAACTGCCATGATACTGGATAAGGAGTAAATACTCCATAAATGTCACCTCTTCTTATTTGAAATCAAACAGATGTCCCTTGTTAGGGGTGTCCCCTTGGTCAGTGGCTCTTATAATACTAATAGCTATTATTTACCGAGTTCTTGCGGTATGCCAGGCACTGAACTGGGTGACTTACATATATTATCACATTCAATTCTTTAAATGACACTATTTAATGGGATGGAACCCACAAATTAAGTGAACTATCCAAAGGGTGTTGACCAGTGAGATCCAGCCCCCTGATGGACTGATACTGAAGCAGGGGCTTTAACCAGCGTATGTCACTTACGCTCACGAAGTGCTCATTACCTCATCTGCTAAAGAGGCAAAATCTTGAGACCGTTAGGGAGATTAACGAAACGTTGTCTTCGGAACACCTGGGTGCCTCACCCCTTTCTCTGCACCGACAGGATTTCCGGTGGCCTTTAGCACAGGGTCAGGAGATGTCATTTTCATTCCCTTATTTGACACCAGCTGGTGGTGATCCCAAAGTCTGGAACCACACGAACTCCCCTCCGTGGCATGGAAGCGTTCAGGTGAGGGCAGAACGGCCATAGCTCTGGGCTTCCCACCCTGCTCTGGTCTCCAGCCAGCTCATCTGCTTCCAAGCAAGCGGCACAAACTGTGCTTCTTCTGAAAAGTTGCTCCAGACCAGAAAAACATCAAATGAGGCAAACGTGCTCTGCCAAAAACATTTCAGGTTGAGAATATGTTGCAGAAAGATACATCAGAGCACATAAGAGCTGCCTTCAGAATAGAGGACACTTGTCAGGCCCCAAGAGTGTCGATCAGTTCAGCTTCCAGACTCGTACAGACTCGTATGGAGGAAAGAAGCCTCTTTTCAACGATGGCCATATTAAATCTAAAAACTCTCTTATTACTCGAGTCTGTAGCCAGGCAGCAAGCATGGTGGGCTGGTTCTGGTCCTCGGCTTTGCTTTAACGGACAGGTCTCCTTGGTCGAATTATTTCCTCACTCTGTATTGAGTTTCCCTATAAAACAAAGGCATCGGATGCCATAAGGCCCAATATGATTCAAATGAATAGTTACAATGGATTGAATAAATGGGCCATAAGCAGAAATGTAAACATTTGCCTGAGATGTAATCTGGAGGGACTTTTAACACTGTGCAGAGGGAAGCTCTTGGTAACAGGCAAGAGTGTTGTCTGGTGTCTGTGATGGACAATAATGGAGGAAAGAATGGCCCTCTGGGACCACGAGGACAGCCAGTCTGGTAGAGCCAGCCCTGAGTGCAAGCTCTGAGTGCAAGCTCTGAGTGCAAGCCCTGAGTGCAAGCTCTGAGTGCAAGCC
>NC_058412.1:2485269-2535845 GCF_002201575.2 Neomonachus schauinslandi | reverse complement strand
GTGCAAGCCCTGAGTGCAAGCTCTGAGTGCAAGCCCTGAGTGCAAGCTCTGAGTGTCCAGGTCTACTACTTACAAAGCAAAGGGCCTTGGCAAACTGATGTCTCCCGGGAGAGGGGAGATGGCAGAGAGGTGGGGCAATTCCTAAGGAACATGCTCACTGGCAGTGGGCTCTCTGCTGTGACCAGCAGCTCCTGAACAGGCCCCAGTGACATCCCAGGATGTCATGTTTTAGCAGCAATCCTATCCCAACCCTGGGTGTGTTAAAAAAAAAAAAAAAATACCCACAGTGGAGGATGATGAGTATCCATGTGGGGAGAAAGAAGAATATGAAGTAGAGTGTGTTCCTCCATTAAAGAAGTGGTTCCCAGACCTGGCTGCTCATTAGGATACTCTAGGAAGCTTCTTAAAAATCAGATTGCCAGGCTCCAGCCCAGTCAGAATTCCTGTAGCTAAGGGCCAGGAATGTGCATGTTTGAAGGGCCTCCCAAGTATTTCTGGTGATGAGCTGGTGGGCACCTCTGCGCTAGATTCCCCACTCCTCAACTGAAATGGCACTCGGCACATTTCACCACTCTCGAAAGAGAAAGCAGAATGGGCCACCCAGCTTTTGTCTGCTTGCTTTTCTGGTTTCGGGGGAAGAGATAAGGTGGCCGGAGGGAGCACCTCACACCTTCCCAGATTCTTTCTCCAGAACTCTCCCTATGTAGGAGTGGAGGAAACTCGGGTCTAGCCTGCCACCTTGCCTCTTCCAGATGCTCCTGCCCTGGTTGAGTCCCCCTCCTGAATCTCCCACTGCTACTACCCCTCCAATCTCAAACCCACAGTCCTCGGCATCAACAGGCTGGGAACGAATGAGCCTAACGGTGTGAGAGGGTACATTCCCCGAAAATGCCTGTGTGCTCGCCACTGTGCGTCTCCTTGCCTTGTATCCCAGGGGAACTTACATTAGGAGACATGTGCACACAACTCATGAGCAAGGCTGTATTCCTTAGCCACTTATACAGGTCCTGGGCCAGTTAAATTATAGGGACTGGAAAGTGCCTCCTCTACCACAGTATTGACAAGCTCCCGTCTCTGCCCCCCTCCGAAACTTTGGCACTGTCTGTTTTCACTGGTTCTTTATGAGCTTGTGGCTGGCTCTAAGACTTCATTCAGTCCCTCCTTCCTTCTCTTCCATCTCGTCAAGTGCTTAGTACTGGGAAGATGTTTAACCAAATGCTGGGGATACAGAACTAGAAGACACCCTCCCCTTAAGGATCTTGCAACCTGTCTTCTCCAGCCCTGCCACGTAGCACGTTGACCACATCTACGGTGAACCTCTTTATTAAAATTAAATGCACTCTCTTATGTAATACATAAACAATGTTCGTTTACTCTTCCTGGGCCCCAGAGACTGGTCTAAGGCGGTGGTTTTAAAATCATGTTCTACACAGACCTAGCTCCAACGCCCTGCTGGAGAGGGAGGCTCAGGAAAAGCAGCAAGACTCCAGGCTTCTCTCCATTGCCAACATTATTCCCCAGTGTACAAACTGGAGTTGATGTTTTATGAAGTGCTTCAAAGTTACTGGGGCAGGTGATACACAGGGTCCTCCCAGAGTGTGCATTCTGTGATTCCGAGATCACATATAAGGGCTGGATTTAAGAAGCTTTACATGAAGAACAGTTTGGATTGATGATGGAGGTTAAAAGGGAACCACCCTAAGAAACCGTCTCAGGGCTCCATGTGCTAAAATCAAAGGAGGAGTTTTGAGTTACTCCCTTGAGGCCTGGGGAGGGGGGTAGGAAAAGTGTCCAATGGTTTCATGCTACCAGAATAGAATTTAATGATCACCTGGCAGCTTCCAAAATTATAGTTGTAAACGAGGTTATTTTTGTCAGTTGACACTCCTCAGAAGAAAATTCAATGTGCTCTGTATTAAACACTGATATACACATTCCATGACTAAATTATTCTTTTTATTACTTTAAGTATCCAAGTGAACACTCCATTCCCAGATACTTAACAGTAAGCAAACAAAGACTTAAATATTTGACCTGCTCACATAACTACCCAGGGAAAACAGTGTTTTCAAGGTTTTAAAAAAAAAACAGAAAAAAGCAGATTTCAAAGTAATGCATACATTAATAATTATTTTCATCACTTTCTAAACTGTCTTCGTGTTGAGAACTAGTTTGTTGAATAGCTTTGATGATGTAAGTTTTAGGCACAGATTCTCTGCCTTTCAGTATCATATTGTAACAGAAATTCATCTGACTGTCATGAAGTTTGCAAGAAATTTTCATTTGCCTTAAATTAACCATGCAATTTTTAAAAACAAGAAAACACACAGATTGTTAAAATTGTCCCCTTTGCGGAACCCTCCTACACTATTGGTGGGAATGCAAGCTTGTGCAGCCACTCTGGAAAACAGTATGGAGGGTCCTCAAAAAGTTCAAAATAGAGCTACCATACAACCCAGCAATTGCACTACTGGGTATTTACCCCAAAGATACAAATGTAGGGATCCGAAGGGGTACGTGCACCTCGATGTTTATAGCAGCAATGTCCACAATAGCCAAACTGTGGAAAGAGCCAAGATGTCCATCGACAGATGAACGGATAAAGAAGATGTGGTATATATATACAATGGAATATTATGCAGCCATCAAAAGGAATGAGATCTTGCCATTTGCAACAATGTGGATGGAACTGGAGGGTGTTATGCTGAGCGAAATAAGTCAATCAGAGAAAGACATGTATCATATGACCTCACTGATATGAGGAATTCTTAATCTCAGGAAACAAACTGAGGGTTGCTGGAGTGGTGGGGGTTGGGAGGGACAGGGTGGCTGGGTGATAGACATTGGGGAGGGTATGTGCTGTGGTGAGCACTGTGAATTGTGCAAGACTGTTGAATCACAGACCTGTACCTCTGAAACAAATAATACATTATATGTTAAAAAAAAGAAGAAGAAGAAGATAGCAGGAAGGGGAAAATGAAGGGGGGGAAATGGGAGGGGGAGACGAACCATGAGAGACGATGGACTCTGAAAAACAAACTGAGGGTTCTAGAGGGGAGGGGGGTGGGAGGATGGGTTAGCCTGGTGGTGGGTATTGAGGAGGGCACATTCTGCATGGAGCACTGGGTGTTATGCACAAACAATGAATCATGGAACACTTCATCTAAAACTAATGATGTAATGTATGGGGATTAACATAACATAATAAAATAAAATTTTTTTAAAAAAAAAGTGTCCCCTTTGCCACAATTCTGACAGCGGTCCTAACCACATTTCCAAGGCTGATGCCCTTCTCTTTGTTCTCTGGGTGGACACTATCTCAGGAAATGGCTTTCATTTCATGGAAGATTCAATCATCCTGACAAGGCAGTCTTCTTCTCCCCTCCATTTATGACAACATGCATAAAATAAAAATTAGAGTGAAAAATGGATTTTGACTAAAAACTAAATTGGCAAATGGAATTAGGGCCTCAAATGCAGTAAGGGCTTGGACGTCCTCTGCTCCCATCTGTCTAAAACATCCCTGCACTCAGCCCCAGTGGGAGGCTGCACCCCTTGGAAGGACTGAGGGACACATGCCCGTGCACCCCCAGCACAGGCAGATGGCCCCACACGCGGGGAGCCCTTTGCAAGGAGGAGACCTCCCAGCTGCGCTGTGAGGGTGGCCCCTGCCACTTGGGGGATCAGCCAGGGCTCAGCACCTCTTGACCCCACCTGTCCCCGCACTTGGTCCCAGGTTTCTACTTGCAACCTTACCTCTCTTTCTTCTCCAAACGTAAGCTGCCGAGACGACCACCCTACCAGCATCTGTGTTCCTGTGGCCACTGTCTGGTCACCACAGTGGAGCCCACCCAGCTGCGTGCAGCTCACGAAGGTGCCGGGCGTGCAGGCATGTCACTGCTCCTTCCCTCGGACAGTGAAGATCCAACAGACTGGACTCCAGGAGCAGGCTGCGCCTTAGTCCACACTCACTGAAGATCCCGTATCCCCCGCCTTCCCCACGCTTTCCGCATTTGCGCCCATCGGCCATAGGAGACGTCCCAAGTGTTGCGACCCCCGTGATAAGGGGGTCCTGGGGATATATGAGGTACTTTGTGGGCTTAAGAAATTCTTTCATGTGAATTACCCCATTTTTTCTTCACAGTTGAAGATGCAGACAAGGGAAGGAAATGTCACTTCTCTTAATAGCATTCATTGAACATAGGGCAAATCCGGACAATGCTGACAGGCAGTTTTACCTGCCGTTTTGCCGCAAGGTAGGCAGGCTCATGGTTAGTCACCTGTGCACAGCTGGTCCCCCAGCTGCTGGCCTGCGACACCTCCCGCCCCCCAGGCAGCGAGGCCCCTGCTCCATGCGGCTGCACCTTTCACATCCCAGTGCCCCAGGATAGAAGGGGGGGCTCCTGCCAGGGGGTTCTTTAGCCCCAGGCACGAACCCCATGCACCTGCAGCTCAGGGATGGTCCCAGAAAGCTTCGTGCACACACTGTAAAGGCAAAGGGTAGGGCCGGCTGGTCGACACTGGGAACAGGTGCAGACCTGGCCCCTCGACCACAGGGGTTGCAGGTTTAGGGGTCCCTCCAGGGGAAGCAGGACCCTGCAGGCCCTTGAGGGGCCAGCCACCAGGCCCGGTGCCAGAGCTGCCAGAACTAGCCCCACGCTCGTCCGAACCACAGGGAGCCGATAGCCAAATGTGCGGGAGACCAAATGCCAAGCACAAGAGCAGAGGCAGGGACCATGAGTGGGGAGCACAGAGGTGAACAGCACAGCACCCCAGAGACAGGCCTGCCACCCCCTTCCCCCTCAGGGAGCAGCAAGCAGCTTGGAGGAGAGGCCTGGAGGTGCATTTTCGGAAGCAAGGAGTGTTGGGACCCTAGGGTGGGTGGGCTTTGCCTTTGGCTCAGGCTCCCGAGACCCAGGTCCCCGGGCCGGCTTCGAGCTCTGCACCCAGCCAGGGTGGGCCACTCCAGGCTGGCTCTGGGTCCAGCGACACAGGAAGGGCCCACCAAGGCCCCCTTCCCCAGCTGCTGGCTGGGGTTAGCGCAGCGACGCTCAGCAAGTCCGCTGCAGATCGGAGGCAACTTCCCCCGCCCTCCTTCATGAGTGGAAGTGACCAATGCCTCCAAAACTCCGGGCCGTGGAGGGAAAAGGCCAGATGCTGATGAGAAATGGGGACGCGACTCCCATGTGGGACCAGCGGGAGACAGGAGAGGCAGCTGGGGCAGGGGAGGCGGGCCCGGCCTCGTCTCTGCTGCTCCAACACCCCTGCTCACGGGTGCTGCTGTGGGTGCAGGCAGGGATGCACGGAGGCTCCCAGGGACGTGAGGGAGCCCCTCCTCGCTGCTGAGGAGATCTGCCCCACCCGACACTCTGCCCTGCCCCGGCCACGGAGCCCCCGACTGTGGCCAGCAGGGAAACGGGGAACAGAGCAGCCCCTCCAGGAGCTTGCCCCATCCCGGGGCTTGGAGAAGAGAGTCGTAGGCCACCTCCCCTCCATCCGCCAGGCCTGGCAATGGGAGAGTCGTCCGCACACTCAGCCGCAAGCGGATGCGGACTGTGGCCGGGACAGTCTCCGCAGACACGGTGGCCCCCACCTTACACACACCAGCTAGAGCCCGGGCTCTGTGTTCCCGGGAGACTCTAGTCGCTTCACAAAACGGTGGCAAGAGGGCATCTGCAGGAAGAATCCTGACAAAGAACAATGGATCCAGTTTCCCCAGGAATAAAATAGTCGTCAACCTTGCTTCATGTTATAAAAGTGTCAGTGGATGCATTTACCAGGATTCGTCAATCTTACGGATCCTTCCCTTCACGCCGTCTCTGCTTCTCTGGCCCAGCTGCCCCGTCCCCTCCTCATGCCTGGACATCAGCGTGAGGACCTCCCACCCTGGGGCCTCCGTAGCGGTGCATCCTGCCCCTCGTGGAGCCCCAGCCGACCCCGGCCCTGCCTCTCAGCCCCCACTCTGTCCTCTTCCCCTCCCACCGAGGACTTCACACACGGACTCACCAACCTGGTGGCTGACGAAGCATGTCCACCCACCGTCCCCACCTGCTCTCCCCTCTCCTAATTCCTGCCACAAAGAGCTGTCCCCCAAGGCCGGTTGCTGTCCCTGCCCTCCCGAGATGCCTTCTGCATCTCCTCTGTCCCCAGGAGGGACCCACGCTCCAGACGCAGGAAGCATTACGAGCCAGGTCTCCTGCCACTGCCTCACTGTTTTGGGTGAGGCGCTGTGCTTCTCCAGCAAAATGGGGGTGGGGTAGAGTCTAGGGTCTTATTCATCGGTTTGCTCATTATCAAACACGGATGGAGGGTCGGCTATGGGCACACCCCGTAGGAATACAAACGCGGAATACAAACGCGGGACAACAAAGAAGCCACCGGCAGGTGCTCACCGTCTGAGAAGAGACACCAAGAAGTAATCCACGAATGCAAGCGTTGTGACATGGACCGAGAGTCACCCCACGGGGTCGAGGGAGCACCAGGGAAGGACCAAGACAGATCAGGGAGCCCCCAGGAGCCAGGGCGGGGCACTGAGCCCAGGGCTTTGCAGGCACCTGAGCTCACAGCTCATCTCAAGAGAAACCTGGTGGCCGTTTGTTGCGGCGCATGGCGGGGGGGGGGACGCGGAGGCCAGGGAAAGACACGCCGGGTGATGAACGGGCCACCACGTTGCCCCTCTCCCTCCCTCACCAGCACAAAGGGGTCTGCTTTCAGCGTTCCTGACAGTAAAGGAGTTCGGTTTGCAAAAATTGCTTTCACAGTAAAACCTATCCATGGCAGTACACCTCCAGCAGGAGGCCATCCCTGACCGAGCAGAAGTGAGGTCTTGCCGCCCGCTCTGGCAGATTCCCTGCCCACAGCCAAGCCCACACGAGAGAAAGAATGGCCGCGGGGTGGAACCAAGCAAACCAGCGGGAGCAAAACACACATCAAAAGCCAGTGCTGGTGGATTTGTTTGGAATTGCTTTCCACTTCATAAATTAGGTGGAAGGGAAGGGGGGGGGGGGGGGTGGAAAGAACGCAGAGTTTAGAGTCAGAAGCCCCGGGTTTCAATTTGGGCCCTGCCCCTTGGTAGCTAGGGGATGTTGTATGTCACTTAACTTCTCGTCTTTAGTTTCCTTGTGTATAAATTGGAGGTAATCTTGGCTCCTCCTACAGTGATCATGAGACTCAGCTCTTCACTTGAACCTCAAGTCAGATTTGTGGGTGTTTTCTGATTTGGGGGGCATAGGTCACACGTGGGTCATGATAATTAATCCTGACAATGAAATAAACCTTGCAGGACAGACGCCTTGATAATCATTCTGGTCTCCTGGAGAACACTGGCCCCTGACTTCACTCTAAGGCCAAACAGTGTGCTGGTGAATTTTGGGCCAAACCGACTGGCCACGGGTGCCCAGATTAAACGTTATTTCTGGACGTGTCTGTGAGGGTGTTTCTGGATGAGATTAGCATTGGAATCTGTGGACTCAGTAAATGGCCCTCCCCCGTGCAGCTGGGCATCGTCCAAACTGTTGAGGGCCTGAGCAGAACAAGAAGCAGAAGAAGGGAGTATTTTTCCTGCCTGCTTGAGCTGGGACATCGGTCGTCTCTTGCCTTCGGGCTGGGATTCACACGACTCGCTCCCCTGCTCCAGGTTTGCACTGGGTGACACCACTGCGTTCCTGGGGCTCCAACATGGCGATGGCAAATCACGAGAGGTTTATATATATAAAATATATATGTTCAATCATGTACAATATACGTATAATTATATATAAATATGCAATCAAGTCATTAACACATAATGTCATCATCCTAATAAAGCTATACATAACACCTACGCAGATTCCTGGGTGCTACCCCATCCCCATCGTAATCTCTGGGCGGCTGTATAGTTTTGTTTTCTGTGTAGTGTAGATCCTTGGATTTCTTTTTCAATAAACTTTATTTTTTAGAGCAGTTTTAGGTTCACAGAAAACTTGAGCAGAAGTTACAGAGATTTCCTATAAACTCCTTAGCCACACATGGGCACAGTCTCCCCCACTACCAACCCCCCCCCAGAACAGCACATTTGCTATAACTGAGGAATCTGCATTGTCACATCATTAGCACGCAAAGTACATAGTTTAGACTAGGGTTCACTCCTGGTGCGCCCATTCTAGGAATTTGATCAAATTTACAATGACAAGTACCCACCATAATAGTGTAATACAGAACAGTTTCAGTGCCCTAAAAATCCTCTGCGTCTGCCTATTCACCTTTTCCTCCCCACTAACAACTACCTATTGTACGAGCTGTTCACTTACTGAGCTGGTTTGCAAGTCTCTGGTTTAGCGAAGTTTGCGATGTATGTGCAGATCTGCTCAGCATGTTGCAACCCTTCCATGGGTTCCTGAAAACTGCTGGTATGGGAGGAGGAGCTAACCAGGAAATTCGGAAACCGAAGCTTTATGAGGTTAGAATCTAGGTGACGTCAGGCACTGAAGGGTAGCCATAATTTTCTTTGAAGATGTTTTCAGGAAGAACATGATATTTTGGCACCCCTTCTGTATGTGTCCGCTTTCTCTGAACTTCATGTGGCAGGAAGTCGTGCCTTGCTGCCGGTAGCACCCCGGTGGGGCTGCCAGGACCGTGCTCACCGACGGCACTCGCCACAGACGCTGGGGAGCCCTCAGCCAACAACAGGAGCCGAGAGCAGCAGTGCAGGCCCTCCTGAGGTTGGGCAACTTGCATCATACTGACCTTGTCATTAAGGCTGACGCAGAGACCGGGCACCCGGCTCCACACGCTGCAGCATCACTCACAGCCACCGGGAGCAATGGGCCACGGGACTCCCCGAGAGCCCATCAGCAGGTGAGTGGGTAACAAAATCTGGTCTATTCCTACAATGGAGTGTGATTCGGCTACAAAAAGGAACGGAGTTCTGACCCAGCTGCAGCGGACATGGCCTTGCCAACGTTATGTGGAGTCGAAGACCCCAGACGCAGAAGGACACACACTGTATGATTGCACAGAGGGGGCATATCTAGAATGGGCAAATCCACTGAGACAGGAAACAGGTTAGAGGTTCCCAGGGGGTCAAGGAGAAGGCAAAACAGGGCCTCACTCTCTTATGGGGCAGAGTTTTTGTTTGGGTTAATGAAAAAGCTCTGGAAATAGATACTGGTAATGGTTGCACGACATTGTGAATTCAACTAACGCTACTTACAAGTAGTTACAGTGGCAAATTTTGTTATATGTATTTTATCATCATTTCTAAAAGTGAACAATGCACTATACTGAAAACATTGACTTCCACACTTTGGTGGGAGAATTGTAAGTTTTGTGCATGACGTCTCACTGAAGCTGCGGCACAGAAAAGGGAGGCTGACTCTGGGGGTCCAGCACGAAACGTGGTCACTACCCATCGCCAGTGTTCCGGGCATTGGGTATAAAAGTACTCCATTAGTTTTAAAAGTACTGAGGACATCCTTACAAGATGTGATTATTAGTTTGCAAATATAACTGCACATCTCATTTGCTTTTGGAGCGAGTGAGCATCTCACAGAGAGGCAAGTGCTCTGTGCCCCTTGGTGGACCTCACTCCCACCTGTGAGAACATCCCACAGGCACCACACTGACCCTGAAAGAAACTGTTACAGTAAGGAGTAACAGTAACTAGTAACTGGTACTATTACAGTAACTTTACTCGTGATTGTGTGAGTTATATATTTGATTCATTAAAAGAAAATATTCTTCAGAAACTCTTTGTCAGTAATCAGGGCAGAGTCACCTGGGAGACTGAGTATCCATGAAGGAGACATGATGTCTTCTGAATACTGCGACGAGATACTTGTGGCCCCACTTTCCTCAGAGTACCTGCAAAAGATATAAAATATGAGGAAAAGCAAACAAATCAAAATACAAGGAAAAGAAGTAAGTATGGAGACAGCACCTAGGAAGCTCGGGAAGGTCCAAAACCCGAAGCTTCCCCTGGACGAGAGCAGCACAGCTCACTGCCTCACGAGCCGCGTGCATGGCCAGTGTGTGCTCCCCGACATGATCTCTTGCAAGCTTTCACCACGCTTTCGTGGTCATGACCTTGGGGTGCTGGATAGTGGTTCATTTTCTATAACCTGAAAGGGCAGCCTCTTCGCATGAACAAACGCACGCTCTGCAGACAGAACCATTTGTGGGCACAAGATGGAAATTGAATAAAGCCTCTTGCAAGGACCAGTAATCTCTTGCCCTTTATTTTATGGGTTCCAGATGTGTGCCAGCATAATCAGCCGTAGGAATAATTATTTGCACATGCAAATTGGCAACTGTAAAAAAGCAAAATGGTGGAGGCGCTTTCACCCCCGAACGCCTTACATTGGACCACTTGTCTGCTGACTTTTGCAACCTGACTTTTCTCTCTCGGTTATTACATCAGAGCAAGTTGTTTTTCTGGAGCCAGATTTCATAGTGAGTTTTAAGAATATGATGGTGACAAACATAAAGAATCTCAATCACACGAGAAAACGTTGCCGAAATGATGTCAGTACGGCACGCGGCTGATTCCCCGGACATGTAGGCCACCTGCACTGCTAATGCTCTCTGGGCTGGAGGAGGCCGGTGGGAGGAGGCAGCAGAGGGACCAAGCAACAGAGGGGTCAACAAATAAGGACATCCTCACCTTGGGAAGTCATTCCCACCCTGTGAAAGGCCCAAGGAGGGCCCAGGAGGGGCAAAGAGCCCTTACAAAAACATAGAGGGTTCTTGCAAATTGCCCTGAAGTGGTTCTGCTAGTTCTGAGCAGAAAGCTGCAACTCGAGCTGCCCAGGACAGGAGAACTGGCACCCCAGCGACTGCAGCTGGGCACCCTCCAAGCCATGCAGCCCTTTCCCTGACAGTTCCCAAGAGAAAAGTCCCTCCCCCTCCATCTTCTGTCCTACCCCCCTTCATCTATCTAAGCACCTACTGTACTCCTGACTCTCTTCTAGGTGTTCAGGATACAGCAAGGAACAAAGTCCTGGTCGCTGCAAAGCTTGCATCTTAGTTGGAGAGACATAAATAACAGCAGGCACACAATACAATTTTAGGAAGCGATTTATGCTGTGAAGCCAAATGACAGAGGACGGTTGTGAGGAAGCTGGGAAGGTCTGCATGGAATGGGCTGGAATGGAGAGAACAGGGTTTGCCGACAGGAGGAAGAAGCCTCCTTCACTCAGTGCCACCCACCTCCCTGGGCTCCGCTCCGGACAGGATAAGTGCTCCTCTGGAAAAGCAATCTCTTTGCTGTAACTAAACAGGAGCAGATGAAGGCCCAGCCAGCATCAGGCCGCAAAGATGCTCACCTGAGCGATGGATCCAGGTTTCTAACCTCACAGAGCTTAGAATCTAAGCAAGAGTTCCCAGCCCTAAACACACTTTAAAATCACCTGGAGAGCATTTCTTAAAATACGTCCTGACAGCACTCCAAAGCAATGGAATCGGCATTCTTAAGGTAGGACCCAGGGCATAGGTATTTTTTAAAACACTCGGGGCCATTTGAATGTACAACCAAGATGACCTAACAGCTTCCTTACAGTGCACAGGTGGATGCATTTAAGGGAACCCACTTTCAAACCCTCCCATTCTAAATGTAGTTTTTCCTAATGTGGATCCACTTGAAATCAAGCTGTGATGCTCGGTTTCCCTCAGTTCTTAAACAATACTCTTCTTCCACTCACAGAAGAAAAGCATGGCTCTCTCCCACTGCGGTGGAAAAGCTTCCAAGTTCAGACTAAGGGGCAAATCTAAGTGTGCACGTGGGGACCGAGAGAGAGTGGTTCTCATCATCAGGCAAGGAAGACTCTGGCATGGACGATGTTCCCCGAGTCTTTGCTTTCAACAAAATTAACAGGATCTGATTGCGATATTAGGGGGTAGATCATTACAATAGCTCTGGGATAATACATCGGTTATGTAATTTTTTGGCTTCTGTCTGAGAAGGACTTCAGAGAAGTGAATAGCGTCACTATGAAAAACTCCTGTTTTCATCAATGCATTTCTATGGACTGCATGTATCACTATTTACATGTATAATAATAATACAAACGAACACAAATGATGGCAAATCTTACCTCATTCTAGCAATAATAATATCATATATGAATCCATGAGCCAGAGGGAAAAGTAAACAGAACAGACATACCCATCAATTAATAGGGACATTTCCAACACTTTACTTTGTATATTTAATAATGAATAAAATTATTATAGTTACACTGTTTTGATCAATTTTGTACTAATATTTATTGAATTCAGAAAAAATTTAGTACTTTCAGCCTTAGAGTCAAAGGAAAATTTTTTAATCAGTCTATATATGTATTTTTGTTGCAAAGAAATAAGACAACATGATCAATAAAAGAATTTTGTTCTTTAAAAAAATATTATATTAAGATACAACTTTATGGGGAAAATAGAATAGAATTATGAGTTCAAGGAGGAAGCAATATGTAATATTTCTAATTAAAGAAGAGATTGTCCATGTGTTTTTAAATCAACCAGTGGTATCAAATCTCTATGGCGTTTAGATTCCCTTGGAAAAAAGTCACATAATCGTTATTTTTTAAATGTTAATATTCACAAACCCTGGAAATTAAGTCCTTCATAAAGGCTTAAAATTATGATGAAAGATTTTAAATCTCAACCTAAAAATGTATAAATGCATAAGTTTTCTTAAATTATCTCTAGAGTGTATTTGACGCCCACTGGTGCTGATCCTCAGCCACCCTCTGATGGAGCACAGCTGACATTTCCAAGTCCTAAAGAGCTGACCCTTTGGCTGGCGCTTCTATTTACCTTCCGGTAGAGCAGGTAAGTCTCGCCTTCGAGACATGGCAACTTATCTGAAATCACAGGAAACCAGCAACAGCAAAGGGAATTAAGAGTGTGAACTTCCGGTGACCAAAGCCCAGAGGGCTGAGTTCTTTCTGCCAGAGAATAAGAAAAAGACCAATGAAGCCCAACTGAGGACCCACATTCTCTTTGCAGGGCTTTCCTCCACCTTCTGAATATAAGATCCATTTCCTTTTGGGTCAGCCAATTCACCAGAAAACTGGTAATAAATCCAACTGGTAAACTAGTAATAAATCCAACAGACTTCAACTATCACGAATCTGAATCAGAAACTGTTTAAAAATTCTCCAGAATCTCATTGAACAAAAGGAAGTGTCAGGGAAAAGCAGGACAATGATTGTGTGTTTGTGGAGGAAAGCTCCAGTGTGAGAGCATCGTGGAGGCCCCAGCACGCACTCAGACACACACGCTCAGGACACCAGAGCCCACAGTCTGCCACCACTGGCCCTGCATTCAACATCCTTTCACACCACCAATAAAAGTATATATGTAAAAGTTTACATCACTTGTATCAACCAAAAGAACAAGTTCGGAATCTGAAAAAGAGGAGAAAAATAAAAATACTGGATGCTAGAGTTGATATATTTGGAGGGAAATGCCTCCTGAAACCTCATTTTCCCATCATTAACGAGAGGTGCAGAGTGGGAAGGTTGCTTACAGAAGCATTGTGTAAGCCCCAGGAATCTGCTCCTAAGAGGAAAATCCTCCCTGCCCCCATCGGAGATGGTACGGGCAGAAAATGACTGGTAAAGCAATCGAAACAGATTAGGTACCTAGGTGGGGCATCCCTCTGGGAGCAAGAGCCCATGAAGATGGAGAAACAGAGTGAAACAAATCAGCTCTGAAATGTAATTAAGAAGATCCAAAACAAAATATCTTCCTGAAGCCTATTTGTGGGTAATGCCCCACCCCCCACTGGAGTTGCCCTGGGGTTGGGTGAGGAGTCTCTGAAGCCTCGGTCAGGCCCCCAGCCACTCTGAGATGCCACTGTGGCCCGAAGCCACTATGAAGATGCCATCTGTCGAGGTAGCAGCCTCAGGTGTCCCTCAAGAGTGGCAACTTTGGAGCCCGCGGCATGGTTCAAATCGTGACCTTGGACCCGTTGTTAAACCCCACCTGGCCTTAGTGTCCCTGTATGTGAAATTGGATAACATAGTACCTGCCTTACAAGGTGGCTTGAGAATTGCGTTAATATCCGTAGAACAGAACTGTGTTTATGGCATAATTAACTTGCTCCATGTGTCTAATGTTCTCTCAGTATCAGAAAGAATCTTACTTTAAGGTAAGTTTTGAGAAGATCAAATCATGAGTCAAGAAAATATTCTGTATGATTGTCATTCTAATGGTGGATACATGTCACTACCTGTTTTTCCAAACTCATTGAATGGACAACACCAAGAGTGAACCCTACTCTAAACTATGGACTTTGAGTAATAATGATGTGTCAGTGTGGGAGTATCAATGGGAACAAATGTCCCGTTCTGGTGGGGCATGTCCCCAGTAGGGGAGCCTGGGGTGTGTAGAGGCAGGAGTAGATGGGAAATCTCTGTACCTTCCTCTCAATTATACTGTGAACCTAAAACTTCTCTTAAAATAAATAAAGTCTTTAAAAAAAAATAAGTACGTCAAAGTGACATCTACTGAAAAATTACAGTGCCCAGACCAGAATAAACTGTTTTAGATTAAGAAAAATACCAAGGCTGAGTATGCATGCGTGTGTGTGTGTGTAAGACAGAGACAGAGACTCATTAATGGACTCAGAGATATTTCAAAGGAAGGGCCCCAAGATACCCTCACTGGGATGGATCCTTCAAAACAGTGGCAAGTCTGTAAAGTCTATAAAGAACATGATAATTTGGCAATCGGGGGGAACAGACAACCATGAAGAACCATGAAGAACAGAGAACCAGGGTGGAACAGAGAACCTGGGTCTTCAGGCTGCATTTGCTTGGTAAATGTTTTTAATCTGCCTAGTGTTCATGGGGGATACCTGGATGCTAGTCCATTTTAAGTCCTTACGGATAAAGAAGCTAATGAGGATGAGGATGGTTTGGGTCTCCTTTGGTTGCAACAAATGGACAGAATTGCTTGAACTCATTCATTCATTCAACCAACTTCTTGGGCATGTAGAATGACTTGGCACTACCCATTGCAAATATGGAAAATGTCAGGACCACGCCTTCAGAGAGACCTGATTGGGGAAGCAGACATGGAGAACACTTGTGCATCAGAAGGCTGCAACAGAAGCATACAGTGTGTCCAGAAGTAGCAAGAGGAGGACAGAGAACAGGAATGACTGTGGTATGGTTGGGTGCAGGAGGGGAGGAAGCAGGGATGGAGATGGTTGGACTCAGGCTGATTTTAGGGACACCAGAGGAGGGAGGGGTCACGGAGGAACAGGGATGTGTGTGTAGCAATCAGGGTGGATGGAATTACAAGACCAAAGGTACTGTGAGAAAACAGCCTGAAGTGCAGAGAAGGAGCTGGCGGGGGCTGTTAGGAAGGGGAGCTCCCAGCGGCAGGCGGGAAGCCCAGCCCAGAGAGGCAGAGAGACCAGGGAGAGAGTATGGAGGTTTGCTCTGATTCCTTCAAAGCAGTTCTTTCTGTTGCTTTAGAGTCACACTCCTTTCTGGCACCAGTAACTATTTGAAAAGAGGGCTTTCCTGTGTTACTATTGAGAATATTACAGCAAAAGTCCAGCTCCTGTTAGGTATTATTCTTCCAGACACTACCTCATTTTTTTCTCATTAAAATCACCTTCCCTTTTCTCCCGTGCTCCATAATAATCTGTACCAATTTGCATGGAACCTACCTCCTCATTAACATACAATGTTAAATATTCCTGGGTTGGCTTCTGGTTCTGCAATCTCAACCAACAAAATCAGTTTTGCTAATAATTAACAATAACGAGCGCTTTTTGTATGCATACTTGCTAACGGGTTTACAGCGTTCATCGTTCAATGGAACATTTATAACATTGGCACCTTATTAAAATGCCTCAATCCTTAGGTAGTATACATGAAAAAATAGAGTAAAATTGCCATAGTTTCAAGAAAATAATTCTGATAATTTAAACCAATATCTCAATGACTTTACTTATTCCTGTTGTCACTAACTTCTTACCATTTGAGTTTAAAATAATAATCACTCGGGCGCCTGGGTGGCTCAGATGGTTAAGCGTCTGCCTTCGGCTCAGGTCATGATCCCAGGGTCCTGGGATCGAGTCCCACATCAGGCTCCCTGCTCCTTGGGAACCTGCTTCTCCCTCTGCCTCTCTCTCTCTCTCTCTCTCTGTCTCTCATGAATAAATAAATAAAATCTTTTAAAAAATAAATAAATAAAAATTAAAATAATAATCACTTTCCAGGGGTGCCTGGGTGGCTCAGTCGGTTAAGCGTCTGCCTTCAGCTCAGGTCATGATCCTGGGGTCCTGGGATCGAGCCCCACGTCCAGCTCTCTGCTCAGCGGAGAGCCTGCTTCTCCCTCTCCCTCTGCCTGCCACTCTGCCTACTTGTGCTCTCTCTCTATCTCTCTGTCAAATAAATAAATAAAATCTTTTAAAATAAATAAATAATCCTTTCCATACATTCTGAGATGACTATGAAAGCAAACATTAGCTAATGAAAGTAAGTGGAAAAACATTATGGGACATATGCGGGCGCCCCAAATAAGTGTTGAAGACTCCAGCAGCCATCACTCAGGCCTTGTCATTGATGCTTAATGTAGAAATCTCGTCAACCAGGTTATGTGGTTTGCAGAGGAGGTAAAGGGAGGAGAGGCTCCTGGGAAAGAACTCTAGAGGAAAACAGAAACCCCTGCAGGAAGCTTGGAAGAAGGCAGATTAGGAGCATAGTACCAAAAACAGTAGGTTTTAATTATCCAGCAAAAACACTTATTTGGAACACCACACTCATGAGCAATGCAAAATAACTGGGGTAGGTCTCTACCTATGTGTATGCAGATGTGTATTTGTAAACAGCAAAAGGTTAACAAAACTGCCTGTCCACAGGGAGGAAGACCAATTAGGAAAATTATTAGAGTCTGTACGTCTTACCCCAGTGAGTGTTAATTATTTGTTTGCATTCATTATTTGCTGTCATTTGTTTGCATTCACAAATATGCTTGCATCACAGCATTTGTCATCGTAAGACTATTCGTATGTTCATAGACTTCCACTTGTAAATAAGGTGATGGTTGTATTTAAACTAAGAAATATCTTCCTATTCGAGTAGGCCTGGAATAAGGCTCTAGTGTATGAGTACATGCACTGTTCTTCTATCTTTACTTAGGAGACTGCCTTTATTTTATAGCCAGTTGGATGGGTGCTGTCCAAATGCCTGAACTAGCAAAACCCACAAGGTGGGGAGAGGAACCTTGGAATAAGGTTGGTCTCATTGTCTAGGGCCACAAGTGGGCACATTATGTGCAAGATGTTACTCAGAGGTAGAGAAATCAAGATCCAAGGCAAGCACCTGTATTTCCAGAGAGACGGAAACCAAGTCTGAGGCAAAGGGACTCCAACAGAGCAGAACACAAGGGCTCACAAGCATAGAGACAGGAAGCTGGAGAGGCTGGGCCATGTTTATAGGGCATGTGAGGCTTCATCTGTGTAACAGAGGCTGCTGCTAAGGGGCTGGGGTATGAACAGCAGACTGGTTTGGGAGAGGCTCCCCCACACTGGGATGTCAAAGGAGGGGCAGCCATGGTCAGTGCCGCTTTCTGAGATCATGTCTTCTCAGTGGAAGGGGCAGCCCCTGGCAATAATGTAAACAAGGTTCTGAGAACCTCCTCCATCCCCTGCTCCCCATATGATCACCACGTTAAGAGCTGACATGTCAGCATGGAAGGTGAGGCATCAGGGAGACCATGCTGGTGACAGTAGAAAGCAGATAGTTGAGGTAAGTTCACAGAGAGAGGCAGAGCAGTGGGGTTTGAAGACAGAAGCCATCTGAGGTGCTGATATGAGAGACTGTGGGTACCTGCTACAGACTGAAGGTTTGTGTCCATATGCTGGAATCCTAACCCCCAATGTGATGGTGTGAGGAGGTGGGACCACTGGGGTGATTAGGAAATGAGGGTGGAGCCCCCATGATGGGATTAGTGCCCTTTTAACAGAGGGAGAGACACAAGAGCTCTCTCTCCACAACCTAAGGACACAGCATGAACATAGCCATCTGCAAACCAGGAAGAGAGACCGCACCAGACACAGGACCTACCAGCACCCTGATCTTGGACTTCCAGCCCCCAGAACTATGAGAAATAAATCCCTGTTGTTTAAACCCCACAGTCTGTGGTACTTTTTATGGTAGCCCAAACAGACTAAGACAGTGCCAAGGCAACAAATTCAGATGGAAAAGAAATGCAAGAGCATTAAGATGATTTGAATAGGTAAGATTATATATGGATGTCTCTTACTTTTTCATTTGTCATTTGGGTTGGTTGGTTTCTGTTTAAATCCCTACCTTGTTCCATAAAAGTTGTTTGAAATAGCTTAAGAAATACAAAATTATTCACTCTTTTATTTGACAAAGAATCATGGCTAACTGCACATAGACTGGTGGGAAGGTTGAGGTAGCAAAACGTGTGCTTAGGATGCGTCACAATCATTAAAATGGGGCAGTTCTGAACTTCCCCAGTAACCAGTCAAGAAAAGCATATTTACATTTTAGGTGTTGCTCCACTAGGTTAGAAGTGGCAAGTCATAACCATCAATAATGAGAGACCATTAGCTACTTCATCTCTACTAGTGTAGCTTCAAAAATTCCTCTGTGACAGGAAGTCACTGCTACACTGTTTCTGTAGGAAGAGCAGCTCTTTGTGGAGACTTCTTTTCCACCTCTCTCGTCACTTTATCAACAGCACCTCTTGAGCAGAGCATCTAGAACTTTCAGAGAATATTTATATTTATCACAGCATCTCCAAGGTTTTCTGTGGGACCCATCCTGAGAGAAAACCTGACAAAAACAGTCCTGTGTTCATACTGGAAATTGCCTGCAAGACTCTAGCTCATGGAACCTAATACTGGTCATTGAAGTCCCACAACAAAGAAATTTTTATTAACTTCAGTTAAACTTGTATTTAAAAATTAAGTCAAAGACACTTTGATTTAAATTCAATTAACTCTCTACCTACTAAATATATTGTACAGTATCTCCCCTTTTCCCATAGTTTTACATAGCACAAATATTTTAGGAAACATCATAGGACTGCCAGAGAAATCAGTTCTTCCTAGCTTCAAAATACATTATAACTGATAACCTATTTCTCCTCAAAATGTTCTTGTGCACACAGCTCTATGAAATTATTATTTTCTGCTTATTTTATCAAGCACAAAAAACTCAAGCATACTCTAATACAATATCCTCATATCAATCACATCACTGAGATAAGTTAAAGGTGGATACTATAAACCCTAAAGCAACCACTAAAGTAAAAATACAGAATTGTAGCTAATCAACCAACAGAAAAGAACAATTGAATAAGGAAAAAATGTCCAATTTCCCAAAGAAGACAGTGAAAGGAAAAGAAAGTATTAATGGTAGAAATAGAAAAACAAGTAGCAAGATGATACAATTAAAACAAACTGTCAACAATAATCACATTGAATACAGATGGTCTAAACTCCCCAGTTAAATGATAGCAATGGTAAGATTGAATAAAAAAGCAACACTCAACACTATACTGCCTACAAGAAACTCACTGTACAAACAAACATTCAATATTGTAAAAGGATGGGAAAATATAAAACATGGTAACACTAATCAAAAGCAAGCCAGGAGTCTTACGGTTTCAGATCCAAAGTGTAAAAAGCTTAGAAAGTGTCACTCCCACCTTTACAATAAGAAAAAGCTGAGCAAATTAAGCAACAGTGACTTTTCTTGGACCCACCAGACAGCTGGGATTAAAGGGAAACCTGGTACCATGAAATCTGGAGAAACTGATGAATCAAGAGAGTCAGAGCCAAGATCTGACAACCGGAAGCAAAACCACTAGCGCCAAAAATTGACCAGGAAAATGTAAGGTGAACAGGTAAATCAGATGAGGAGGTTAGGTGTGGATTATCATGAAGCACCAGGGGCCACAGTCTTGGGGGGGAGCCCCCAATCTCATGGGGTTTAACTCAGTGAACCCCACCAAGTGCATGATGAAAATCTGAGAAAGATCCTCTATAGCACTGGCAGGGGGAGGTGGGGGCATTAAACAGTAAACACAGCCCAGCTCCTAGTCAGATTAACATAAATCCTCACACTAAAGGACTATTTACCTCAGTTCCTATTACCTGATACATCTCTGGCTTTCCAACAACAACAACAACAACAACAACAAAAATTATTAGACATGTCCAAAGGGAAGAAAAAACAGTTTGAAGAAATAAAGCAAGCATCAAAACCAGATTCAAATATGGCACAGTTGTAGATATAATTAGATAAAGAATTTAAAATGACTAAGATTAATACGTTAAGTGTACGAATGGAAAATGTAGATGTCATGTAAGAACAGATGGGTAATGTAACCAAAGCAATGATAATTCTAAGAAATAACTAAAATTAATTGCTAGATATAAAAAAAAAACACTGTAACAAAACTACAGAATGCCAGTGATAGGCTCATTAGTAGACTCATTAGTAGACTAGAGATAACCAAGGACAGAATCAGTGAGCTTTAAGATAAGTCAATAGAAACTACACAATCTGAAATGGAAAGAGAAAAAAATAAATTAAAAAAAACACAGAACATCCAAGAACATAGAATAATTTCAAAAGGTGTAACATCAGGAGAGTTAAGACAGTAGAAGAAATATTTGAATATAGGCTGAGAACTATGCAAAACTAATAAAAGACATGAAACCAAAGCTCCAGGAAGCCTAGAGAACACCAAGCAAAATCTACCCAAAAAATAGATATATCATAGTCAAAATGTAGAACACAAAAGACAAAAAGGAAATGATGGAAGATGCCAGAGGGGGGGAAAACATCTTATCTATAAAGAAACAAGGATAAGAATTACAGAGTATTTCTTGCTAGAAACCATGCAAGCAAGAAAAGAAGAAAGTGGAATAAAATACTTAAGGTGTTTTTTTTTATAACAAACATTTTTTAAATTTTTTATTATTGTGTTAATCACCATACATCACATCATTAGTTTTTGGTGCAGTGTTCCATGATTCATTGTTTGTGCATAACACCCAGGGCTCCATGCAGAACGTGCCCTCTTTAATACCCATCACCAGGCTAACCCATCCTCCCACCCCCTTCCCCTCTAGAACCCTCAGTTAGGTTTTGAAAGAAGAAACCACTAACAAGAATTCTATATTCAGTTAAATTATTCTTCAAGATGAAGAAGAAATAAAGGTATTTCCTGACAAACAAAAACTGAAGAAATTCATAACTACCAGATGTTCCTTGAAAGAAATATTAAAAGAAGTTCTCCAGAGACAAGGAAAATGATTCAGCTAAGAGACTTGGGGTCTACATGAAGAAACAGGAATATCAGAAAAGGAATAAGTGAAGGTAAGATATTGTATTTTTCTTACTGTTAATTGATCCAAACATAACTTTTTGCTTAAAGTAGTAAAAATGTCTTGGTGACTGTAACTGCAGATAGGTGAAATGTATGACAGCAATGTTACCAGGGATGGTAAGGGGTCTGGAATACTCAGTGAAGAGGTAGTGTTATTTGACAATGGATGCAGATTAGTCAAGAATCTATACTGGAAACTCTAAAGCAACCATTAATTTTTTAAGGATAATTAATATGCTCAGAAAAGAGATAAAATGGAACAATATAAATTGCTCAATTAATATCAGAGAAGACAGAAAAAGAGGGAAAAATAAACAAAGAATAAATGCAAAGATTAGAAACAGGGACAACTGCCATCGACAGATGAATGGATAAAGAAGATGTGGTATATATACACAATGGAATATTATGCAGCCATCAAAAGGAATGAGATCTTGCCATTTGCAACGACGTGGATGGAACTGGAGGGTATTATGTTGAGCGAAATAAGTCAAAAAGAGAAAGACATGTATCATATGACCTCACTGATATGAGGAATTCTTAATCGCAGGAAACAAACTGAGGGTTGCTGGAGTGAGGGGTGGGGTGGGAGGGATGGGGTGGCTGGGTGATAGACATTGGGGACGGTATGTGCTATGGTGAGCGCTGTGAATTGTGCAAGACTGTTGAATCTCAGATCTGTACCTCTGAAACAAATAATGCAATATACGTTAAGAAAAAAAAAGAAGAAGAAGAAGAAGGTAGCGGGAGGGGAAGAATGAAGCGGGGGAAATCGGAGGGGTAGACGAACCATGAGAGACGATGGACTCTGAAAAACAAACTGAGGGTTCTGGGGGGGAGGGGGGGAGGATGGGTTGGCCTGGTGGTGGATATTGAGGAGGGCACATTCTGCATGGAGCACGGGGTGTTATGCACAAACAATGAATCATGGAACACTTCATCTAAAACTAATCATGTAATGTATGGGGATTAACATAAGAATAAAAAAAAAGAAACAGGGACAACTGTAGTAAACATTAATCCAACTATATCAATAACCACCTTAAATATTAACATAGGAATGCACCAGAATTATCCAATTCTTCATAGTGGATTAAAAAAACAAGACTAAACCCTATTTACAAGAAATTCACTTTAAATATAAGGGGTCATCTTGCCATTTGCAATGACGTGCATGGAACTGGAGGGTATTATGCTGAGCGAAATAAGTCAATCAGAGAAAGACATGTATCATATGACCTCACTGATATGAGGAATTCTTAATCTCAGGAAACAAACTGAGGGTTGCTGGAGTGGGGGGTGGGGTGGGAGGGATGGGGTGACTGGGTGATAGACACTGGGGAGGGTATGTGCTCTGGTGAGCGCTGTGAATTGTGCAAGACTGTTGAATCACAGACCTGTACCTCTGAAACAAATAATACATTATATGTTAAAAAAAAAAGAAGAGATAGCAGGAGGGGAAGAATGAAGGGGGGGAATCGGAGGGGGAGACGAACCATGAGAGACGATGGACTCTGAAAAACAAACTGAGGCTTCTAGAGGGGAGGGAGGTGGGGGGATGGGTTAGCCTGGTGACGGGTATTAAAGAGGGCACGTTCTGCATGGCGCACTGGGTGTTATGCACAAACAATGAATCATGGAACACTACATCAAAAACTAATGATGTAATGTATGGTGATTAACATAACATAATATATAAAAAAATAAATAATAAAACAATAAATAAATATAAGGGGTCAGTAGGTTTAAAGTAAAAGAATGGAAAATATATACCATGCTAACATTAATCAAAGGAAATATTAAGAAAGTATCCTATTTTTATAAAAGTCAGACTTCAGAGGGAGGAAAATCTAAGGGATGAAGAGTGGCATTGTATCATGATAAATGGAACATTTCTACAATAAGACATAACAATCACCAAGAAGTGAGCACCAAACAGAGAGCATCAAAATATATGAGGTGAAAACTGATAGAACAAGGAAACTTGACAAATCCATAATTCTTGTTAAAGACTTAGACACCCCTCTTTCAGTAAGTAATATACCAGCAGGGAGAAATCAGTGAAGACAAAGTCTACCTGAGTAACCCTATCAATCCACTTGACCTAACTGACACATATAGAACACTCTATCCAGAGCAGGAGACTACACATTCTTCTCCAGCACAGTCTGGAATATTCACCAAGACAGACCGCAGTGAGCTGCAAGATACACATCAACAAATTTAAAAGAAGAGAAATCATACAAAGCGTGTCCTTGGATCACAACGTAATTAAACTAGAAATTATAACCAAGGGATAGCTGGGAAATCCTCCCGTATTTGAAAAATTACACAACACACTTCCAAATAATACATAATTCAAAAAAGAAGTCACAAGAGAAATTTTAAGACATTTTCAAGTGAATGAAAATGAGTGTATAAATTACCAAAACTTCCAGGAAGAACAGAGCTAGGAGGAAATTTTACAGCATTAAGTGTTACATATGACAAAAGAAGAAAGCTCAAAATCAACCACCTAACTTTCTACCTCAAGAAACTAGAGAAAGGAAAACAGTTTAATCCTAAAGTAAGCAGATGAAGAAATCATAAAATTAGAGCATAAATCAATGAATACAGAACAAGAAAAATAGTTAATAAAACCATAAGCTGCTTCTTTTAAAAGATCAATAAAATTGATAAACCTAAAAAAAATTGATAAACCTGTAGCCAGACTAACCAAGAAAAAAAATGAGAGAAGACACATATTGCCAATACTGGAAGTGAAAGAAGAGTCATCACCACTGAGTCCACAGACATTTAAAAGATAATAAAGAAATACTAAGAGCAACTCTATGCTCTCCTATTTGATAACCTAAATGAAATAGACCAATTAATTGACAGATTAAAAACTACCAAACCCACACAGGTAAAGCAGATCATCTGGGTAGGCCTATTATCTACTAAATAAATTCACTGGTGAATCCTACTCAACTATTAAGGAAGAAATGATACCAATTCTCCACAGTATCTTCCAGAAAACAGAAGCAAAGAGAATACTTCATAACTCATTCCATGAGGCCAGCCTGAAAGTACAAAAACCTGATAAAAACAATACCAAAAAAAAAAAGGAAACTACAGACCAGGACCTCTTATGAAGAAAGATGCAAAAACCCTCAATAAACTATCAGCAAGTAATGTACAACAAAATATAAGGAAAGAATTTTACACCAAGATCAAGTGGACTCACTGCAGATGTCTGGGTCAACATTTGAAAATAAATCACTGCACTAAACCACATTGACAGGCTAAAACAGAAAAAGCACATGACCATATAGCAATTAGAATAGAAAACGCATTTGACAAAACTCCAACACCCATTCATGATAAAACTTCTCAGCAAACATACAGAGGATTTTCTTAACTTGTTAAAACATCTAGAGAAAATACAGTTAGTGTCATGCTTAATGGTGAAAATCTGGATGATTTCCCCCTAAGTTCAGGGACAAGGTAAAGTGTTCCCTTCTCACCACTCCTATTTCACATCATGCTGGAAGCCCTAGCTGGTGCAAGAAGACAATAAAAGGAAATAAAGAAATAAGAAATAAAGGAAAATAAAAAATAAACCATGGCCAAGATGGGCTGATGTCAGGAATACAACACTTCTCTCTCACTTAAAAATCTGTTAAAGTAACTAATGACATTAATAGATTCATAACAGGATAAACGACAAAACCCACATGATTATCCCAATAGATGCAATGAAATAATTCTATAAAACTCAATATCCATTCAAGATAAAAGCTCTTAGCAAACTAGGAATAACCTAAGAGTGGGGGTTAAAAAAAATTGTTGCAAAGGTGAGTCAACAGTGAAATGTTTAAAGCATCCCCTTTAAGAGCAAGAATAAGAGAAGAGTACCCTTTGTCACCACTTCTATTCAATATTGAACTGTGAGATGGGAAAAAAGAAAGAAAGGGAAAAATTGAAGAGATATAAAAGGATATAAAAGAAAGAAGACTGCACATAGAAAGACCAAAAGAATCAACAGTTAAATTATTGAATTAATAAGAGAGTTAGCAAGGTCGTTGGACAAAAAATCAATCCACGCAAGTCCATGGCATTTCTGTAACTAGCCATAAATGTTAGAAAAATAATCCCACAATTCTCCATAGCAACAATAAGAAAAACACAAGAAAAAAAATCTAACCAAGATGTACAAGATCTTTATGGAGATTAAGCACCATTGAAAGACATTGGTCATCTTTGTGTGTGCGCACGCTCATGCGTGCGTGTGTGTGTGTGGTATTTTTGTGGCTATTGAGGATGATATGTTTTTTTACCTAATACCTAATAAGTTGAGGGAAATAACCTTGCTCATGGACAGGAAATCTTACAGCATGAGGTTATAAATTCTCTGTAATTAATCTCTCTTCAAAGCAGTCTCCATCAAAATCCCAGCAGTGTTTTGAGGAGGTTGGAAGGCCAATTATAAACAGTCTATGGAAAAACAGAGGCTCATCTCATACTGGCTAGACTTTTATGAAGATTAAGAACAAAGGTGATGGCGGACAAGGGAGCGAAGGATTTGCCCTCAGAGATAACAGCACTTGCAAGACTGTAGTAACGTAAGACAGTATGATTTGATGCAGTGGAAACCACAGACCAAGGGACCCAAGCAGGAAGCCCAGGAACAAAGCTATGAATGTGTTGTAAGTCGCACCCTGGGACTGTGTGTTTGTTGTGTGCAGAGCTGGAGTTACAGAGGGAAAGGGACAGAAGGACCACTGGTTACGTCCTTGTGACAAAGTGCAATTGGATCCCCGTCTCAAATCAGACCCAGGAATCCATTTCAGTGCAATTTACAATCTTACTGTGAAGTCAAGGCAGAAGACACTTAACAGGCAGTAGAGAGGAAGGTCTTCATGAACTTTGGGAAGGACAGAGTTCTGTCTTCTCCGCCTGGAACCCTCTCCCCATTTCCCTGGCATCTCGAACCAGGGCTAAGCGTGCTGGGAGACAGGATGACAAAGCACGAGAGGCTGGTCCAGAAACCACTTGGACGGCCTGGGAGCAATACCGGGTTTCCGCAAATCACCAGGGTCGAGACCACAGCCCCAGCAGGTGCGGGCCCTCCTTCACTGAAGCCTGTGCACTGAGTGGGAGCTGGCTCTGGGGACAGCAGGGGACAGCAGGGGACAGCAGGCTCCACGGGGCCCAGGCACAGCCCACCTCCGACAGCAGGTGGATCCAGCACCAGCCTCCACCCTGTGACCCCGCCATGCTTAGCACTCTGTTTGCTCTTTATCTCAATCTTGATATTTTTAAAATATAGCTCTTCCATTTTTAGTTAAATAGAGTAGTGGTTGAAGTTTGAAATTTTACACAGCTGAATTTCTTAACGTTTGACTGTTTTATCGTATCTCTGACAAATACCTATCCCCCTTAGACTGGAGAGGACAGGTGAACCCTGCCTTTGCTGCCCACCCTGTTCTGATGTGAACATGAGGACAGACTTATCCTGTCTGGGAGAAGGGGTATCAGAAATGGCTCTGGGGTGACGACTGACACTCCAGGGATGAGCAGAAAGAAACATGGCCAAGTGAGTTGACACAAGTTTGGAGATCAGAGAGAGACTTCAAGGAAAGGTAACTACCTGAGAAAAGTGTGAGGTGAGAACCAGCCTCCCAGGTGTAAGAATCCACAGTTTGGTTCTAGACTCAAATCCTGGCTCTGGCGCTGAGCAGGTTTGTGATCTTATGTGAGTGAAGTAACCTCTTACCTTTCAAATCTATTCCTCAAGGATTCTGTAAGAATGAGAAAGGGACATCTGGGTGGCTCAGTCGGTTAAGACTCCACCTTCGGCTCACGTCATGATCCGGGGGTCCTGGGATCAAGCGCCGCATCGGACTCTCTGCTCAGCGGGGAGTCTGCTTCTCCCTCTCCCTCTGTCCCTCCCCCTGCTCGTGCATTCTCTCTCTCTCTCTCAAATAAATAAAATCTTTAAAAAAAAACTCAGAATGAGAAACAATTAGTGCAAAATGCCTGGAACATACTATGTATTCTGTGTGAGCTATGATTATTATTAATAAAGTAGGATGGTACCTCCTTTTTTTCTCCATATGTTTGGATCATGACCGGGCCTTCACCACTTGTCACTTTATAGTCTATGTTTTACTCAGTGGTTTTCATTTCCACATTGGTCATAAAACATGTTTCCAGTATGAGTGGGTCCATTCCAGTACTCCATATGCTATTCTGTTTATCCATCTTTTTACCAATGCACCAATGCTAAATGTCTCCTCATTGTTTCACCTTATTATCCAATGGAGTTAATGGAGGAATTCCTTGTTCTTCAAAATTGCCTTAAATATTAGGGGCAGGTTGTGTTTTGTGCACACACTCACTCATGTTGTTGACACACTGCTTCCACACCCTGCCCGGATTGCAGATCGCTGAGTAAAATAAGGGTCTGGAGCCGCCAAGTTTTGGGGTAGCTTGTCACACAGCCATAACTAGAAAGATACTCTTGGCCTTTTGCTTCCTTGAGCTTGTCACATTAAAAAAAAAAAAAAAAAAAAAAAAACCCTCAGGGGATATTTAATAGAACCGCCTTCCCTTGGGGATAAATGTGGATCTTTCCAACACTAAGCCTTCCCATCAGGATGAGTGCCTCACCAAGTCCTTCCTGTGTATCTACTGAAGTGATATGTGTTGTCTTCCCACTTAATCACTGGAAAGAGCTGAGTTGTGTGTGTTTTTCCCTAACGATAAACATCTTTATATTCCTATGATAATCCCACTTTGTCAGGAGGTACTTTTGTATACACCCCTGGAATTGGTCCGCTAACGTTAATATATTTCAGGGCGTATTCATAGAGAGATTAGCATATAATTTTTTACTCTTCTCTGATTTTGATATCAAGGTCATACCAAACACATAAATCAATCGTCTCACATCTCTCCTGATTCTGCTCTCATAACTGGGGTGCACATCCCTGGAATGTTTCCTGGAAACTGCACATAAAAGTCTTCAGGTTTGGTGCCAAAACTACCAATACAATCACTTAATGTTAAAAGTACATTTAAATTGCCTATTTGTTCTTATGTTACTTTAGGTACATTCTAAATTTTCTATGAAGGAGACTAAAATATCTTATTTCTGTGCCATTCTGGAATAATAAGTTTACCCTGTATAAAATCCTAAATTGATCATTATTTTCTCTTAGCATTTAGATGTTTTCCTTGCCTTGTGGCCTCTGTTGTTTCTGTGGACACTTGCTGTCATTCTGGCTGTAGTTCTTACAAAGGCGACCTCTCTTTCTCTCTTCTAAAACTGCCTCTTGTCTTTGGTGTTCTGCTGTTTCATGGTAACCTACCTGCATGCAGATTTGTGGGGTTGCTAATGCTGCGTGGGGCTCATTAAAATAATTGAATATGACTTGTTTTAGTTCTTTGTATACTATACATTCTTCTTACATTTTCTCCCTTTCCCAGCCCCTCACCCACCATCCAAGGAGCTGTGGTGGAATTTGCCATGTGAGTGACACTGGCCAGAAGGACTGAGGCACCCAGTGAACAGCAGAGGGAGCAGGGAGACAGCCCGGGTGGGCCATCAACAAGCAAATCCAGCCCCATAAATTCACTGGTGTGCTGGTCACATGGGCACAGCCGGCTGGAGGTTCACGGGCTGTATGATGAGCACCGCGATAGAGTGCTGTCCAAACCATGGATGATAGCAGGTAGGACCACAGACAGACACCAACGCCACTCTGAACTGAGACTCAGGACATGGGTTCTCGTCCCACCTCTGCCACTGACCAGCCGTGCCACTTAATTTATTTTCTGAGCCTCAGTTTGCTCCTCTATGAAAGGGAAGAGGAAAACCGGCTGCAGATGCCCTGCAGGGCTGTCGTCAGGATTAAATGAGCCCCTTGACGAGCAGGTTCAAGATGAGCTCTCGAGAGCCACACATGGAAAGCATCACAGATGTTGCCAGAAACGCCTGCTAGTGCTTCCCAGTCCTGCTCTGAATCTGATTTCAGAAACAACGCGCCTGCAGGAGAAACAACGTGGTCCAGGGAGGCAGGTATTGGACACAGAAGGGAGGGATGGCAAGCCTGGAGAGTGGCAATTTGTGTAGCTGTTGATTTTACAAAATCATTAAACATAACAGCAATTTAAAGCAAGCATTTCCTGCCCAGATCAAAAGTGGAGTCAGGGGGCAACATTTTATGTTCCCTGTGAGTGGCTATTCGATGGCCATTACGTGGTCAGCTGGTGCAGAATGGTTCCTGCCTTGTCCCTCCAGGAGCAGGTGCACCGCTCATTGCAGGGGCCGAAACCACCAGGGGCCCTGTGCCCAGAACCCCAGGTCTCCCCAGGACCAGGACCCCCACGGCCACCCCCAGAAAACATGTACAAAGCTGCCGCAGTAGAACTGTGTGGACACTGGAAGAGCCATCCTGTCTGCTCTTTGTCTTGTATCTCAGCAGAAAGACCGTGATTTCTGTGCCTGTCAATCAATCCTGTTCCAACCATGAATAGACCCTAACAAGCTGCATTTGCAAAGAACACCTAATCTGAGTTCCTGCACTTCTCTGTCTGATGCCTCTGACTTTCCTGTCCTCAGCACCGAGGACTGTGTCTGACACGGAGCTGACCCAAGAAATGTGTACAAGCACGTGGCTCACATCCTAGGGTCCTCTGGTTGCCATTTGGTTTATCCAGACAGAGACAGATTTGCCCTTTTCTACTGCATATCTGACAAGTTCCAGAGATAGTCTGACCATCGTGCAGGGATCTACGCACCAGCCTATTTCACAGGGCTTGATGGAAACATTTACTCTACACCCTGGCAGCCATTCTGGGTTCCCAGCACTGGAGTTTTAAATACTTTGACAACATGGAAACTTGAAAGGTGATACTTCTTTTAAATCAAGAGCATGGGCTAGGTTGAAGACAGATGGAAGGAAATGCACAAACCATTCCATAACATTTTGTTACTTTTTTCTTTTTTTTTTTTCTATTTGTCTCTTTCCAATGGTTCTAAGATATATTAGGCTGCTTATTGGTCATGATGTACTTATAGAAAGAGCTTTCATAGCTTGTGCAGCTCACAGTGGCTCCAATAGAAATCTATTTGTTGTGACTAAGTAAGAGTGATATTTTTGCTAGGGAGTACCGGCTCCATTGCATTAGTTTTATTTGGGGAAAAAGCATTTTCGTCTCTGAATTGCAGTACATTTGATTTCCTTGGTTAGCTCAAAAACCTAGATTGACTGATTGACTTAAAAAACATTCATGGAAGCTCAAGGGATTAAAGCAGGAAATACCTATAAGTGCACGCTGTGAGAAAATAAATAAAATAAAGGCATGCCATTGGTTACTTTTGAATTAACAAACATTTCCCTTTTTGGAAATTTTGTTTTTCTTTGAAATGAAGACAGAATATATACAATTTACATCAGATAATTTTCCAGGAAGCTTTTTCTGACTATAGACTCTTAGAGGTCATCCTTCATACTGCTTTCTAATCTCTGCTATTTTTCTGCTATCACACAACTACTCCTGTACCTTTAAGTATCTGGGGCATTTTTGCAGGCAAGATGGCACTTAAATTATTAAAATAATAAGCAGACTGGAGAAGATGTACACATTTCTCAGTTACTGGTTTAAGTAAAATGGATGCCTCACAATCAGTTCTGAGGCAGAGCCAAAGAATTTGCTACCCAAGGCAACAGAGGTACAGCAAGTCACTTTATGAACAACACTGGAGACTTTAGTCACATGAATAAGGTACTTGTAGTAGATGCCGACTGCCAGCAATGTGTCAGAGTTTACCTGATAGTGCAGACGATGTTTTATTTTCATAAATGTTGATCTGTCCGTCCATCCACCCGTCCATCCAACTGTCCATCCATCCATCCATCTGTCCATCCATCTGTCCATCTGTCCGTCCATCCATCCACCCATCCACCCATCCATCATCTATTATCTCTCTTTCCATCCATCCATCCATTCACCCATCCATCCATCTGTCCATCCATCCACCCATCTGTCCATCCATCTGTCCGTCATCCATCCACCCATCCATCCATCCACGCATTCACCCATCCACCCATTCACCCACCCATCCATGCATCCACCCATCCACCTATCTATCCATCCATCCACCCATCCATCCATCCATCCATGCATCCATCCATCCATCCATCCATCCATAGTTTCCCCATCTATCATCTGCTTATCTATTCATCTAACTTTTACATGTACACACCATTTGCACAGAGCACTGTTACATGTAATCAGACAAGTAATATCCCGAAATAAAATCTTTTCAACAGTGTGCAGTCCACCTCTGGAATGCGAACCCAACAAAGGCAACATTACATTACTTAGCTAGTGTTCAGCACAGTACTCAGCACACAGTAGGGGGCGCTCAGTACATGTTTCCTGATTAAAAAACACAGAAGGAATCATTGCAATAGCTCAGAAGGCAAGTGTCCGTCAACTGTTGGTTCCATGGAGTTAATGAAAACATGGGTCATTTGCCGGGTTTATCCTGCAGTGTCGTGACCAGGTCTTTCTCATGTGATGATTCATAAAACGGTTCATCTCTAGAGGTTTGCAGAAACTATGCGATATCCTTGGGGCTTCTACAGATCCCCTTGGGCTATACTATTAGAAAATTATATCTGAGGGCGCCTGGGTGGCTCAGTTGGTTAAGCGACTGCCTTCGGCTCAGGTCATGATCCTGGAATCCCAGGATCGAGTCCCGCATCGGGCTCCCTGCTCAGCGGGGAGCCTGCTTCTCCCTCTGACCCTCCCCCCTCTCATGCTCTCTCTATCTCATTGTCTCTCTCAAATAAATAAATAAAATCTTTAAAAAAAAAAAAGAAAATTATATCTGAAACTCAGCCAGTAGTGCATCCTTGATTACAATTACAGTTAATAGATTTAAGGAGAAGCATCTTACATTCAAAGTTTCTGCCCTTGAGTGGCTGAGAGCATCCCTCTTTATGGCCATGGAACTTGGAACACCAGAGTAAGTCCTAATGTTCCCTCAGACCTTCCAGGGATCTGAGTGGCACTCACACCACGGGGTCTCCAGCCAGGAGGCTTGGAGAACGGGCTGCCCTCCCAACTGCAAGTGGAGCTTTCATCCTTTCAAATATCAAAAGACAAAAGGAGGCTCCTGGTCCCTTTTCTGAATAAGAGACAGCATAAGCATATCTACACATCTATAGCTCTCTCTAGATAGGTATCTAGGAAACTATCAGCAAGACAGAAGGAAATCTCTAAAGAGAAGCAATCTCAACAGTTTTATCAAGTGTGCAAGGCTGGGGATGGCAGGCACAGAAACACACAGTTGTTTACAAAGCTAAGTACGATGGGCAACTTTCACAGTAAAGAGAGAGAATAAATGTTTTTTAAATCGAGAGAGAGGTAAGAGAAAGATTCGGAGAGAGACAGAGACAAAGAGACAGGTGAAGAGACAGAGAGAAGACTCGAGACAAGTGTTTGTCTTTGTTCGTCCGGAATGCCACAGCCGAGTACCAACCAGCGGCGGCTCACGCAACAGAAATGGGCTCCTCATTGCCGTGGAGGCAGCAGCGTGGTCGGGTCACAGACTGCTGGCTTCTGTGTCCTCACGTGGCAGAAAGCGGGGAGGCTGGCTCTCCGGATGCTTTTCACAAGGGCACTCCTCCCACACAAGGGGGGCCTCCTCACCACCCACTCACCCCTCAAAGGCCCCCCTCCCAACACCGTCACCTTGGGGGCTGGGATTTAACATATGAATTTGGGGTGGAAACACTCAGTCATAATGGCATTATTACTGTATCACCCCTGCTATAGCCCGAATGTTTCTGTACCCCCAAAATTCATGCAGGTTCTTAACCACCCTAGCTGTCTGCCTTTTAAGGCAAAGAATAAGCCTAGCCTGGAACCCTCTATGCCCAACCCCGCAATGAAGCACAGAGTTAAGGTGAACCTTCCTTCCACTGTGCTGCTGGGTCCAGGACTTCTCCCAGACAGTTCGGCGCCCATCCAACCCAGCTCATGATGGTGACAGGAACAGGCATCAGCTTTCATGTGACCCAGCCCCACCTGGAACCCTCCCGGACTCCCCAGCCCCACAGCCCAGTTAGAAAGGCCCTCAGCCTCCCTGCAACCCAGTGCCAGAGCCCAAACCTCCAGGGCCCACAAGAACAGTGATTCAGTGAGGAAACCATCCAGAAAAGAAAACAGTACTTTTTGGCCACAGAGAAGGTGAAACTCCAGGCTATTTGTTTCTTTTTTGGATAAACATTTAAACACAGAAAGACCCCAGGGCTCTGCGTAGACGCACTGCCCACCCCTGCGTCCTGTCTTCCTTGGCCACCAGAACCAGGTGGACAAATGTCAGCAAGTAGACCCCACTTGACAATATGGCAAATACCAGAGACTGTCACCACGTGGTATAGAAAGTCCTGTGCTCCTGCTGTCAGGACCCAGGACAGAGCATGGCCACCCCATCTCCTCCCCCCTTTCCACCTGCCCCTTGGGAGTCCTGCCCTCCAGAGCCCTGATGCCATGTCTTTCCTGGCCACAGAGAATTGCCACATACAACAATTATGCCTTGAACTTGGAGCCACTGAGACGATCAGAGACAGGTAAAATGGGGGATCTCCCTATTGGTACCGGATGTTCCATTAAAGGATATTGTAGTAGAACCAGTAAGACATGTTGCGTTGATAGAAGCTTCCAGCCCAATTCCATGGACCCTGACCCCTTCCCACACTGAAGAACACACACAGGTAAGCATATGGGTAGACAAATCAATAAAGAGTCAGAAAGATAAAACCAACTTTTGATTATCTGTGTTAATGGAAGGACAACCCAGAGAAGTCAAAATCACAAAGCACCCAATCTCATTTGAAGATTTTAAGTTATTTGTCTTGACCTTTTCCATCAACTTGTCTCTGGCATAGCTTGAGAGAGAGAGGGAGAGAGACAGACACAGGGCAGGGAGGGAGGAAGGAAGGGGAAAATTAAAATACTGTCATGTTTAAGAAATGTTTAAATATCTTTGTTTCCCTTTCTTCTGGAGGTGCAAGCACACGATGAGATACGGTCACAGCAGACCGCTCCTGTCCATCCATCCATCTGTCCATCCATCTGTCCGTCCATCCATCCACCCATCCACCCATGACGCATCCATCCATCCATCCATCCATCTGCTTACTTGTCCATCCATCCAACCATCCATCCACCCATGACGCATCCACCCATCCATCCATCCATCCATCTGCTTACTTGTCCATCCACACATCTGCTTACTTGTCCATCCACCCATCCATCAGTCTGCTCACTTGTCCATCCATCCATCCATCCACCCATCCATCCATCCACCCATGGCCTGGGGCCCTACGGACCTGGTGCCGGTCTTGGCTCAGTGACTAGGTACACAGAGCAGCTTTGGGGAAGTCAGCAGCTCACCCTGTGCTTCAGCTTCTTCCCCAGCGAGAAGCATGACAATCCCCACCTTCCTGGGCCGTGGGTATTAGGAGGCACAGGAAGACTCTCACTCAGTGACGGCCTCGTGACTATCGCCCTGTCCCGTGGGGGGAGCAGTACCCGTGAGCCCCAGTTTACATGCCTGCAGAGACAGTGTGTAGGCGCCACCCTCATCCCCAGACTCCTGCTCCCCATAGCTGAGCCCTTTGCACTGTGTGGGTGGGTGGTGGTGCATCATCCTTCCCCTTCCTTGCAGACCCCAAAAGCTGCCCCTTGAGACATTCTCCATGCCCAGCTGCCCTTGCCTTTAGCAGATTTATAAGGTGGGGTGCCAGGGGGCCTGTGGTGTCCCCCGCTGGGCCCCACCCACGGAGGGGACTGTCCCACCACTGTGGGGACAGGGAGGAGGGGCACTAGGCTCAGGCAACCTAAATCCAAGCACGCTTCAAATCCACACAGCCAAAGATGCTCTGTCAACCTCAGACCTCCCTGAGCCGCAACTCCTTCTGTGCGAAAGGGGATTGATAATCCTGAGCTGCGAACATGCACCCGGGGTTTTGAATCCTGGCCTCGGCCTTGAGGTGATACCCACAGGTTCTGAGTCGTGCTCTGCACCACCGTTTACCACACGCAAGCGGGGGCGACTGTGCCACCTGTCTGAGCCTCACTTTCCCCTTTTGAACACCGCCTACCTTCCCTCATTGCTGTGGATCAGAAGACAAAGGACAGAACCAGCACTCACAGGATGATCGCGGTCATCTCTACCAGCGTTACCAGCATGATGACAATGATCTCAAACGCAGATAATTACACATAAAGTAGGAAAGACACCAAACCCGATTCCTGATCCCTCCTACACTAAGCAGGACAACTGCCGTTGTCGGGACAGTCCACCAGCCCCTCCTCGAAGCTCTTCCCCAGGGGCCTCCCGACAGCATCGGATTCTAGCAGTGACAACAATCACAGGGAAGAGTGATCCGTCGGCGGCCTTCTCAGGCTGTGTTCGGGCAGTATCCAGAGCACTTCACGTGAATTTCTTGAGTCCTCACAGGGTGGAGGCTGAACGGAGAGGCCCCGAGGCCTGGGGCGCACGAGGGGCATCGTTTGTGCTTGGCTGCTCTGGAGGAGGCCGATGAGCAAGGCAGAGTCTGCAGTAAGGTCGAGATCCACTTTTCTACGGGAACAAGAGCAAAGTGGCGAGAGCCTGTCCAGGTGTCGGCAGCCGCGACAGACCAGTCCCCAGACCACAGGACGGCAGCAGCCCTGTGACTGCCCAGTCATGTCAGAGACGCTGGGCATGCTGCTTGCTCTCATCACTAAAGTGAAGTCAGGCCAGACGATCTTCACGTTTAAGGCCTCCGGGTCTTTAGGGACTTACCCTTTTATATCGAGAGACCTTCACCTAATTAGATGGCGGTGCCTTCCCACGAAGTAGGAACAAGTCAAGAATCAGCACGAGTCACAGTGAATGGCTATGTCACGCCATCGGGTGTGTTAGAGATCCGTGCTTCTGCCCAGTAGGTCCAATTCCCCCTCTGGGGATGTAGGACTGTCCTCCTTCCTCTGAAGGTAGACATGGCCACGTGACTCACTACTCCACAACTCACCACGTTCCCTTCCCTTTGCTTCGTGGCCGGTGATGTCCCAGAGCCACTGCCCCCCCGAAAGGGACGTCTGATGAGCCAGGAATACACCTCTGACAGTTGGGCAGGGGGTGTTTGCTATGCAGCATAATCTGGGCTATCCCGGCTGAGACGCTGAGCATCTCGTGGGTCCCAGGCACAGTTCTAGGCTCTAGAGATGCAGCCCTTCCTAAGGCAGCTGGTTAGAAGCCCCGGATAGCGAGGCCTGCCTGACAAGAAAACCAATGGCAGCACTGGTTCATTCAGGAAGACGGCGGAGAAGCTAAAAGAGAGAGGCAGGGACATCCTGAGACCACTGCTGTGGAGGGCTGGGGTCTGGACGAGCTGGCTCCGGGGGTGGCCGGTGGCCCAGCCAACACATGGTTCCTGGAAGGGATTTCGGTGTGTGTGTGTATGACGAGGGCAGTAACGACCCAGAGCAGGCAGGAGGGCCCCCGCGAGCCTTGCTTCATCTGTGCACCCGCGGGGGTCTGGTGTTCCTCCCAACGATCGTCTGCACAGAGCAGACGAGCTCCTCAGTGCACACTTGCGGACGGAACTGGCTGCCGATGTGAGGCATTCATGCCACCGCTCTTCCTGCTTTCTGGAAAGCTTTCACCCTGCACAGCGACTTGGCTTGTCCAGCCTGCAGCTCTGGCTCTGGGTCAAGATGTGGGGCAGAGGGGGTGCCAGTGAGAACACCAAGGACCCAGCAATACACGGGGCCACAGCCGCCCAGCCCCGTGCCCACCATCTCCTCCTTCGTGCCCGCCAACCCCAGAGCCGGCCGCCTGTGTGGATGCGCTGCCTCCAGGAGCCCCCAGGCCTCATGCACACACTGGGCTCAATGCACTGTTGATGAAGCAGCAGTTAGACAGCTAGGATCTCACATTCCGAAATGAAATTTTTTTAATGCACAGTCCTTTTTAATTCTGTTTCTAATTACTGCACTGTATACAACCCAGAATGATGGTGAATTGATAAAATATGCAAATGAGCCAACAATTCATAGAATACATTAGAATTTCCATTTAAACTGTTAGTTAAGCTGTACACATTTGTAAATGTAAACATTCACCCTCAGGAAAAATATTTTTTAAACTACAGCATAATTGGAAACTCCACAATAATATAGAACAGAACAGGATCGTTGCAGGGAAGGGTACCCTCTCGCTGTAAATTTAAAAAGAACATTTCCACGGGGTTGTCGCTCCCTCTGAGCTGCTCCAGGGCACTTTCTCTGGGTCTCCATACAGCACTGTGTGCTCTCCTCCAGGTAGGCCATGGGGCCTCTCCCTCCCTCGCCAGGAGGCTCTGCACCACCACCCACCAGAACCAAGCCCTCTGTGTCCCTCCCCGGCCCCACCAGGTCCCCCGCCACGGAGCAGGCGCTCGCTGAGCTCATGTGGAAATTGAACAATGGGGAAATGGACCGAATTGGATGGGACTGAACGGAATTAGTTTACATGCAGTGCTAGGATGTCTGTGGATTTCCATTTGAGAAGCTAAGGAAGCGCATCCAAATTTCCTCCGCTTCTGCCTGTGCACAGAGGGGCCTCAGGCCAACCAGCGTGCAAGCAGGACTGAGTGGGTTAGGGGGTGTCCGGGGCTGGAATCATCCACAATCTAAGTAAACAAGGCTGTGCATCTACCCCGTCTTCCCGTCTGGGAAGGTTCTACACCCCGTGTCTGGATGGAGAGACAGTGTCCCTAACCCTGAGCGCAGCTCCCTCCCAAATCGCCTTCACCTGGCTCCTCCTTACACGGGATGCTCTGCACTCACGGGAACCCAGGTGAGGACAGACACTGAGTCTTCAAAAGGTTGCCCTACCCTTATTTCCATCCGTTAGAATTTAAGTCAGGAAAATGTCGGCTTTCGTGACAAGCATACCTGACCATGAAATACACAAAACCCATAGACCGGTTCCTACCCAGTTTTGCCGGTGCTGCGAGGAAGCGTGGAGCTAAGCTCAGGAGCCGCGACCCCCATCACCAGTTCTTGGCGGGCTGTCGCCTCTCCCCTTCTATTCGGCTCCTCATTTCCCTTTTTTACTATATTCTCTACTGGCATGCATCGGAAACAGACTCAAGTTCCTTTTGAGAATGAAGAGACATAATTAATAATCCAAACAGAACGAGCGTCTGAACATCACGAAAACTGCCGGGCGACCAAAGCCGTGCGCACATCCCCGGGTTACCGTGGACCCCACAGTTCCTTCCCGTAGTGTGAAGACACACACACCAGACATCTCACAAACCATACTGGGGAAACAGGACTCGTTTCAGATTGAAAAAAGACAAACCATTTGGCAGACAGCACTCGTGATTTTCCCAAAGGCCAACGAATTAATGATCTATAAATAGGAACCACACTTCTGTGCTTCATCACATTCTCTAATCACGTCCTCAGGAGACTGATCAATTAATAAGGGGGAAGGAGGAGGGAGCTGGAAGGAGGGCAGTCATCGTTGTGTGAGTACATGCTGTGTGCCAGGGGACGGTATGCACGGGGCGGAGCGGGGGCTCAGCCACAGGCCCACTTCCCGCGGTTCCGGTCACCTGCGGCCACCTGTGGTCCAGGAGCAGATGACCCTACTTCTGACGTGTGGTCAGCAGGTCAATAGAGCCTAAGGCTACGTCACCCACCTACCCCACCTCATCACCTGGGCATATTACCATCTCACACCATCACTCGAGAAGAACGGTGAGTGCACAACAGTGAGACGGTTTGAGAGTGAGCACCGTCCCGTGTCTTTTGTTACGGTCATTGTTAAAATTGTTTAATTTTGTATTAGTTTTTGTTGTTAATCTCTTACTGTGCCTAATTAGAAATTAAACTTTATCACACGTATGTGTGTGTTTAGGAAAAACAAGTATTGCAGGGCTTGGTACTCCCCGTGGTTCCAGGCGTCCCTGGGGGTCTTGGCACGCCACGTACCTGCCACAGACACAGGGCGACTACTGGACAGGGGTCCACGTGAGTAACTCTGCGGAGTAGGCATCATTATCCTTATTTTACAGATAAGACTCATTCCACTGAAGCTGAGACACGAGTGACTTGGCCAATGTCACAAAGTCGTAAAGACGTAAACATTCCTTACAACAGCAAGCCCCCAGTTTTTCCTCTAAAAGATGCTGTGGTGGGGCGCCTGGGTGGCTCAGTCGTTAAGCGTCTGCCTTCGGCTCGGGTCATGATCCCGGGGTCCTGGGATCGAGCCCCGCATCGGGCTCCCTGCTTGGCAGGAAGCCTGCTTTTCCCTCTCACACTCCCCCTGCTTGTGTTCCCTCTCTCGCTGTGTCTCTCTTGCTCAAATAAATAAAATCATTGAAAAAAATAAAAGATGCTGTGGTGCTTAGTAAAAACTCTGTCATACTTAATGTTCCAGTGCCTCCCATTATTACATGTCATTCTTTCACTAGCTGTGGGAGGTAGCTAAAATAAGTATCTGCCCATTCTGGAAGTCAAAAAATTGGGGTCAAGAGGTTTAAGAGCCTAGTCTGGGTCCACCCCGATCGTGCAGAGCGGAACGGATTGGAGGTCCCCTATCCCCCACTCTGCAACATCCTCACCGGGTTCCCTCCACCTGTCCTATGGAGACACGAGACCCTGTGCCCAAAGGCACTGGGTCGAATGCGTCTGCTTGCAGGTTATCCTACCAAAAGCATTTTTCTCATGATTTTATGCCTCTTTCCCCTGCACTGGATTTCCTTAGCCAAATAATACATTTCAAAGTTTTGAGTAAGTCCTTGGGGATAAATCCAGAAATGTGCCTTCTCCTTCAGATTCGATTCCAATACTTCTGACCTGTGCACCAAGCTCCTAAGGTTTATGACGAGTACCTTCCTCCTGCCCATTTAATACGACAGCAGAGTCGAGAAAATATAACCATCCCTGGAAAGAGGAGGTTAAGTGAATGCCGGATGGCCTCCAAGAAGCAATTAAGACTCGATCAGAAAGCTGGTAACGTGCCGAACCTTCCTGTCCCCGAGCCCCTGAAATCCCAGGGCCCCCGCCTCAGTAGAGACTGACATATTTCCAATGACAATGATGATGAATATTCAGCAGCCTGAACACCATCGGCATTTCTGAATCAATATTAATGGAAACCCTCAGGCAATCAATAGGCTGAGGATAAACCTTCATCGATGCAGCTTCTGCCACCAGTGGATGAAACCTCTTCCCACCCCCCACCAATGTCTAACAACTCCGGGTATTCACGAACTCTCTTCCTTGACATCACCTAAGCCTTTCAACTCTTACAGGTAAGATCTCCTTCTTTTCATATCTCATAATTCACAGAGATAACCACTCCCCACCTCCCTAATACGAACACATCTGGCTTGACACTCATCCGAGATTCTGGTTAAACGACAGGAATCTGAGCGGGCCATTATTGTTTCGTCTTTGAATTTTTTAAGTGTGACTGAGCTCCATCAGGTAGTTCCGATATGACCCTAACCAACATTCCTTGAGTAGCTGAGTGGCTCAAAGCGAAGCCAGCTGAGTGGTTTGCAGGAGGCCGGTCTCCTCGCGGGGACATCAGCGATTACGCGAGCACCTTGTGGGGCTGCAGAGAGAACCCATGGAAGACAGAGAATGGCAGGTGGACGGGCACACATCTCACGGCAGAGGGCAGGGGAGGGACGCGGTGACCAGGAGCCCTCACGGCGGAGGGCAGGGGAGGGACGCGATGACCAGGATCCCTCACAGAGGGCCTTTTGTTGTCCACAGGTCTTTCTCCTTCCCCTGGTTGCTCTCACACCTTAGGGAAACTGTAAGAAAAAACCTCCCCTTCACAAGGTTGTGCAGCTCCCCGTGGAATACTGGAGAAAGAATAAAAAGCATTAAGAAAGGGGTTGAATTAAATAAACCCTAAGGCTCCTTCTAAGTAAGATTGTCCTTTTCTGGGCTCCCTGTGATAGTCGAGAAACCCACGAAGACAACAAGGATCAGTTGGTTATGTGCCTTTCACAGTAAGGTACTGACTTAGGAATTCCAACTGTTTGGACCAGCCCAGACATGGCAAATTGTTCGACCCATCTCAGGGAAGAGCAAAGGGAATGTGATATTCCTTAGACCATCCATCCAGTCAACCCAGACTCTAACAGAGGGCCCCGGGGAATGAAGGAAATTAAGAAATTTTGAGATTAAACGTGTACTTCCCTACAGTCCTAGCAGGTAAGACTGGAGAGTCTGCCCCAAAGTGAAGGACACTGGGATCAGAGATGTTGAGTAACATCTCCAAGGTCACACAGCTAACAGATGGAAGCGGCAGCAGAGGAATTCAAATCTGTTTTACCTGCACCCTGGCGAGGCAGAATGGCCCTCGCAGCCGCAGAGATAGGGATCCGCGGAGCCTCACGAGGTGGAAATTGATGCCAGGTGCCCCTAAGGGCTTCGTATCAGTCATGCATGAAACCTCACAGACCTGTGCGGACTAATATTCCTGCTTCCAAGATGAATTGCAAGATAAAAACTCGTGTTTGTGTTAGCAAAAGAAAACTTCTTTGGGGGATAAAAGAAGGGAAAAAAAAAAAAAACCGACATCAGTTCTGGATTTAAATTGAAGGAAGGAGAAAATATCCTGAATTGAATAACTCAGGAATCACTCTTTTCCCAGCGAGAACACAGGTTATTTATGAGAAACAAGCTTGAAATGTCTGCACCTGGAGCGGCTTCCATAGGCTTTTGTCCTGACCAGGTGGGGGGCGGTTGCTGATACCCAGTTGGTGGATAAACACTGACATCTAGTGGCCAATTAAATTAACCAATTACATTCTCCATTCAACCACCTACACCGGAAAAAAATTTTATAGTATGTATTTTGTAATTCATCAGACTTTTACTGAATACCTAGAACATGATAGCTGTCATGCTAGACATTATATAACACTCTTCAAGCCTACAGAAATTTCTCCCACCAAAACCAACCCCTGAAAAGAAACAGAAAAGTCTCTAGAGCCTTAGACCTTCTTACCAGTGCTCAAGGTGACCTAGCCAGAGAGGTCAGCGAATTGCAAGGGAAATGAACAGCGAACAGCTGCCTGAGTTTGTGGCCACGTCAAGGCCCCCATGACTGGCTGAGTGCAAATCTCAAAGCCTTCCCTGCTCATGTTGATTTAAATGATGGCGTCAGTACACGGCAAAGCTGACTTCCCTTACTAATCTCCCTACCCTGGTCGACCAAGCCACCTTCCCCTTCCATGAGGAGTAAACTGTCACTTCCATAATTCCTTTTACCTGGATTTGGGGAAATAAAAGAGACCCCAGAAGACAGGCAGGAAGACTTGGTTTTCCACCACGGCTGACCCTTGGCATCCTCAGCCTAGTTGTTGACCTCAGTGAGGCTGTGACTTCGTCATAAAATGAGGTCCTTTTACTCACCTCACAAACTGTGAGGACAGAATGGAATCTTTCTTCTTGAAGTTACTGAGCAACCTCTATGAACCGAGCCCTATGCCTGCCCGGCTTGGAGCTCCGTGCCCCGGGATCATCACCCATAATCAATACCTTCTCTTCCCTTCCCCTCTGCTCCCCAGATCACTTACGGCAGAGTCAGGAGGTGGGACCGGGTCCCCTCTAAGACTTCTTCCAAATGGACCAATTACGCTTCTACAGAATTCCCTCACTTTCTGCTCAGCTCGCAAGCAGGAGCTACGAGCCCATACAGAACAAGGGGCTTCCATGATTTACCGTTAAATTAGAGAGCCTATATTTCAAAGGTTTAGATGTAAATTATGCCCATGACAAAGCCATTAAATCATGCAGTGTTGCGGTTCCCAGACCTTATTTGTGAATTTAGTCTTGCACATAACTTTATCACTTTCCTTTTAGATGGGATTCTTCCAAATCTTAAGGAGTGCCTGGCTTAGGACTAAAGTAACAACGTACCTATGACAATCCCAAAATTAGATTCTTCAGCTACATCACTCAAAACAGTAACCAATTCAAAATAAATATAAATATTGCTCTTTTCTCTGGTTTAATTAGCCAATGGTTTGACTGGACTCATTTTTCAGGATGAATTTATGGTATTTGCAACAATATGGGTCATATCCCCTGACCAAACTGAGCCTGGCCTCAGAGAATAAATGAGCATTTTGCTTACTCAGCCTGGCAAGTAAAGGGAGCACGAAAAATGTAACATGTATCTGTGGCATTTAATTGTGATATGCCTTCCCTGTTAACTAAATAACAACATCATTTAAAACCCCATCTTAAAAAATATAAGTAACAAATGATCAGAGTTCAGATCCCATACGTGTTGGATCTCAACCAATATCTTTTAATTAAACCTGGGGCATGACCACACTAGAAGCAATTAGTATTTTCAAATAAAGCAGCTCTTTCCCTCAGATGTGAAGCTTTAAAGATTCATGTTGTGTATTGTACTTACTGCAATAAGAAAAACAACGGAGACCTTTACACATCCAATACATAAAAGGTTCAAAGAAAGGGATTCTCTGTGAGCCAGTTAACCAGAAATTAGGTATATTAGAATATACCATTCTCTAAGCATTTTTAGGGAATTGGGATATTTCTTCCTTGTGTCTTTCTTTGTGAGCCCTCAAAAAATGCAGTAATAGACTGTTCTTAAAAATATGATATATCTCTCCTGAGGTGAAAAAAATAGTATTAAGGAAATCTATGAATTTAATTTTTTAATATGACTCCACAGCAAACACTGTAAGAGGCCTTGAGTTTAGTATTCTAAAAACAAAGCAACAGTAGAAATGACCCCTCACACAGCATCTATAATTCGGGAAGTTCCTGCCCACCATCCATGTTAGGTTATTCCTGAAATCTAGGAGGTAGCCAAGGAGGTAGGACTAGCTCCATTGTTCAGATGAGAAATGGAGGCTCTGAGTGGCATGGATGGGTAGGGAACATTTGTACTGTTCTCTGGGACCTGACCAGCACAGTGACTACCTACTGAAAGCAATTCACAGTGTGAAAACAGAAAAGTGCCGTAAGATAGGATGTGCTAAGGGCTGCTGGGCGTGAGAGGAGAGTGCTGCTGGCTGTGGGGTCCGGCCAGGTAAGCTTCCCTGCGGCGGGCAGGATGATGCTCGAGCTGGGAAGGCAGGAATCTGACTGATGCACTTATGGTCCAGAGCCTGGAAGACAAGAAAGATGTGGAGTTACGGAGGAGACGAAAGCACTTTACGGTGGGAGTCAGAACATGCCGGGGCTCCAGAAGCTGTTTTTGGGTGAGACTGACTAGGCACCCAAACAAAGAAGATCCCAAGTGTCCCAGGACCTCAAGGTAACAGGGGGCCCTCTGGCTGGCATGACCGGAAGAAAGGCCACGGATTAAAGATGACAGCATGGCCCCAGACTCAGGCACACTTGCCTGGATCCAGTGAGAGTGAGCGCACATAGCGGAGAAAAGCCAAATCCCTCTTTCATTCCGTCGTGGAGCCTACAGAACTTTCCTTGAGGTTCCATGAGATCTGCTCTATCTCATTTTCTCATTTCAAGTTTTGCATTAATTTCAACCTGCTCAAGACATTAAAGCACTAGAGAGTTGAAACATTCTAGGAGGTCTCCTTTCAAATCTCGTGCCAAGGCTTCCAGCCGGCTTTTCCATATTTAATCAAAAGCACTCGGATGCCTGCTTTCAAAGAAGTGAGCGCCACGCGCCCTGCCCACCAGCGGGAGGCTGAGGCCCTTCAAAGCACTGGGCCAATCAACCTCAGCCAATCGGCAGAGCTCAGAAGCTGGGGCGCTTCGCAGGCAAGGACTGAATGCGGAGTCAGGGTCAGGGGCCCGCGCACTGAATACAGCCGTGTAGTGGGTGGTGGGGCCATCTGTGACTCAGGAAAAGCAAGACGAGGATCTTTCTTCACTCCCTCCTTACTGTCTTCTAATCTAATTGACAGAAAGCCCACAGAAGTGCAGTAAAAATTCCTCTCTAGCCAATAGGTGAAAATGTTTTTTTAAGGTGCACAAGGAAATGAAGGTGACGAGGCTGGCGTGACCTCAGTTTAAGGAAATAGTAACTCCTGCTTGGGACAAAGGAGGCAGAGTAGAAATGCGGGACACAGAGCAGGTGGGTGAGATCATCAGATTTCATGTGTCAGGAAGGAAATTCACGAGTATAGCAATCCAGCTTTTTAATTATGAATGGAGTCAGTTTAATTCTCCAAATTTACTACTATTTCCTGAGCCTGGTATGTTTCTGAATTGAATATACCGGCAAGTCATTTCCCGTCCTTGGGCCGCGAGCTCTAAAGATGACCCCTCACACGATGACACCAGCTTGGGACGCGCCCCCGACAGTCTGACCTGCTCCTGCTGGAGACCCAAGTCCCAGCGGCCGTGCAGGCTCTTGGACATCTCAGAATGGTTAACGTTGCAGTTCTTGCAATTATCACGAGCTATTGTCCCGGGAGTTAAGACGTGAATAAGAGAATTCTTCTGTATTCTCATAATAAACGCAGGGAGCTGAGAAATCTTTCTCATGTGACTCTAAAGCAGAATTAGGACGTTAAAGAGGGAAGCCCTGTGGTGGCAGCATTTCTGATTATCCAGTAATAACCTTGCTCGGTAGCTCCTGGAGGAGACAAGTGTTTTCAGTAAATTTAGTTGTTGTCTGCTTAGAACGTAGTCCTAGTGCATAAGTCTGTTTTCTAGTATAGAGAATAATACGAGGATTATATGTATCTCATCTCCTATAGGCCCCAGAACAGCCCTGGTACGTGCATGCTGATGGATAAAAAAGTACAATCCCAAATGAGAAAATCCTTGCAACCAGATCAGGTTTTTCCATAAAGAGCATTTTTCTCTCCGGTGCTTGTTTGTAATCCATCATGCCATAGGATGAACCAACACCTTAAAAATATTTTACATCTTAGAAAAACAGCAATACTGACATACAAATATTTAAATAAATCTGTGCTCACAACCCAATGAACTCATTTCAGAAGACTAATAAATTCTCAGGTAGAGAAGTTTACATCTGTATATGAATGTGAATAAGGAAACAGAAGGGCTTGGGAAGAAGAAAAATAGAAATAGTTTATATTTTTTCCAACTAAAATAACTTATTTTTTTGGTATAGCTACAAAAACAGCAATACTTCACTGAGTCTCATCGTCCTAACTCCTTGCTCATAAGAGAGGCAGAGAGGGAGTGATAATTTTTAACATATTTACTTTGATTAACTTAGGTTGTATTTACATTTATTAATTATTAACACATATTTTATTTTTAGACCTCATGCACAAAGCCAGTGAGGGAAATAATCTCAAAATGAACACCAAAGATGCCAAGTGATAGGGATTTTCAAAGATACACCTTTCGACAAGGGCAAATATCCTATAAAAGCCTGGAGGGGACCTACAGTGGGAAATGCACTGGACCAGAGACCAGGGAGGGAAACAGATAGCAGGCCGTAGAGAGCTTTGCTGCGAAGGCAGGCACCCTCACACCCCTGACCTAGGCCTCAGTTTCCCGTTCTGCAAAACTGGACCAGACAACCTGAAATCTACTTTCCGGCCCCCAGTGTGCACGGCTTCCATGGAGAATGAAGTGTGCACCCCTCCTCGCTGGGCGACGCGGATGCACACAGATGCTCGCACCAGCCTCACAGCCCCACGTCCCCCACATTTATCTGCATCTGATTATCAAGCTGCAGACTGGACCAGTGCCAAACGGCAACTTCTGTTACGACTTCGAACCGCCTCCCACAGAAAAAAGAAAACCATCTCTCTTCCTAGCCAGCGAGTGTCCTCTAAGCCGGAGAGGCCCTTTCTAAAATCCTCAAGGAGGTAACCAACGGGGCAAGGCTGGTGTGTGGAGGAGGAGTCAGGGCCCACCCTCACAGCTGCCGGGAAAGCCGCCGACCCAGCGCAGGAAAAGTAGGGCCCCTGGACCCCCAGTTCTTGCCATGGGGCACACCTGCTTCTTTGGGGATCATTCTAAGCAAGAATATTGTGTTGCTACTGACAGAGACAAAAAAGATATGTTCGTGCATTTCTCAGTGTAAAGTGAATTTCCAAATGGCCCAATCAAAGTAAACTGACATTTTCCATCCATAGGAAAGGAGGGGAGAGGAAGCGCTCCATCTCCTTAGGGGCCCAGACCACACGCTGGGTAGGAGCCTCCTTCTTAACCCATTGGCCAGCACGCCGGCCGTGGGCACGCCTGGTTTCAAGAGAGGCTGTAAGGGAGTCCTTCGCTGGTACCTGGTTTCCTGAATGAACCTTGGGATTATTCCAGCGGCAGGAAGGGGAGAGTGAGTATCAGGGCCACCAAGCAGTGCCTGCATCATTTGTGGACATCGGCCCCTTCCCATGCCTGTGACTCTGAAGGCCGGGGTCTGGCTCATCCTCTTGTCAGCCCCAGGGTCCTTCCACAGTATGGATTCACATTACAGTGTCTCTGAACTGAGAGAACACTATAAATCTCCTCTGTAGCTTGAGGAGGTGAGTAGCAAACACTCACGATGGTCATCACCAGGGAGCAATCGCCCCTGTCACCCTGGGAGTTCCCCTAGGACACGCTGATCCTCACCTGCACACCCCGGGGGTGCATCTCATTCCCCCCATTTCACACGTTCCGCCGGTCAAGCCCCCAGCCCCACTGCGTCCGGGCCATCTAGGGCAGGAGAGCCTCATCCAGGAGGCTGCGCTCTCTCACCTGTGTCTGCAGAAAATGAAACCCACCCACACTGTCCTAGAGACACCAGCAAGACAAATGCTTCTTTGTCCCTGGGGAAGCCTCACTCATCCAGCAGCATCTTGTTGCAGCCCGCCGTAACCCTGTTCCAGAACCTTCACTGGAGCCCCCGCACAGCTCATCTGCAAGTGCTCCACGTGGATGGCCTGCAGTCCCACCCTGTTGTGGATGCACCGTGAGCGGAAGAGAGGAAGGAGCTGGGAACCAAGCATGGCGCAGACGGGTTCCGGTCGATGCCTGCGCTTGGACCCTGCGCTTTGCTAAAATGTCAGCCTCTGACCTGGAGCTTCGTCTGTAACCATCGATGATAAATTGCTTACCGGCCACCACAGATCAGGCCACTGCCCACCCCACCCTTCACCCTGGCTCTTCCCTTCGGGTGTTATCAGGCAACTGTGTTCAAAATTCAACCGTGCAGAACACACCCAGGAAAAAGCCTCTCCCGCGGTGACTGGCTCTCGTAGCCGAACGCTGAGCCACGTAGAGACTGTCCAGGAACACAACAGCTCATCCCCAAAGTTGGCGGCTTCACAGGTGGGCACTGGAGCAGGGATGACGGCCCAGCATCAGAATTCGTCTGCATCCCCGGGTGGGATGTCGATCAGGAGAACCAGAACCACTGCAATACACATGTAGTTGTGGGAGGGGAGGGAGAGGCCAGCAGGACCTGAGTTCCACGAGGCCAGGAGTCTCTGTTTTGTGCAGAACACCTAGAACAGTGTCTGATGCCTCACGTCTCTCAGTAAAATTTGTTAAATAAATGCTCGTTCCTACGTAACACAAAGATCACTAAATATCTCAATTTGTCTTCAGGATCTGCTGTTTCCTGCAGTGGCTTTTCGTCTGTGCCGTGTCCCCACCCACTGGGGCCACCCTACCTCCTCCCTCCTCTACCCCAGTGTGCGTGCCCCAGGGAGAGTTGCAACCTGCCCATCACACTCTGCTCAGGATTCTCCCAGAGCCTTTCTTCTAGAAATAATGAAAACAAATGCCATAACTTTGTAGTTTGTACATCCCTTTATACATTACTTCTGATATACATTTATTTTTCATAAAAAATAAGGAGAGAAGGCTCGGCCTTTGGCTGCAGAGTCTCCAGGTGCCAAATCCTAGTTCGCTCACCAAGAACCATGTAGCCTCAGGAAAAATTGTTGAAATAGGTTTGAACCTCAGTGTTCTCGTCTATGCTTTCAACATGGAGATCTCTGCAGAAGTGACAAAGTCCGAGACAAGAGCAACAAAGTGGGATGAAAACATGAGGGTTCTGAACAAGAGCCAGCCTGATGAGAAGGAAGAGTCTGAGACCCAGCAGCAGGAGGGGCGCTGTGGCAGGGGGCAGGCGGGAGCCTGGGGACAGCTGTGTCTGCACCCAGCATTGAAGGGGTCGACCAGCCGACCAGAAAGCAAGGTAGCTGGCAGGCTTCAAAAAGCCATATCTGAAGTGCCAGGTAGATTAAACACCGGGAGTCCCAAACATTCCAGCAGGTGGACTAGAAAAGAATTGCACTTTTCTAGCTCCACAAACAAGGGGAAATATCACTCGGGTTCTGAAGAAAAAAAGTTCCGTCAAAAATGGCCACCATATATAAATAAATCATTTCCATATAAAATGCCAGCAAGATCGAAATCTTCAGAGAATGTGTAATGTCAAAACATTTACATGATATGTTTGTGTGTTAAAAAAAAGTTACCAAAGGGTAGGAACAGTATGAGCTCAACTTTGTAAAAAATATGCACAAATATACATAGTTACATCAGGACCCAGGACACAAGACAGGAAATGTTAACAATGGCAATCTTTTGGATGGTGAAATTTTACTCTTCTTAAAAAATGTATTCTTTGTAATTTCCAAACTTCCTATCTCGACCACGTATTAATTTCAAAACAAGAGAAACAATATGACATAAGCACTCTGTCTTTTTTTTTATTGTTATGTTAATCCCCATACATTACATCATTAGTTTTAGATGAAGTGTTCCATGATTCATTGTTTGTGCATAACACCCAGTGCTCCATGCAGAACGTGCCCTCCTCAGTACCCACCACCAGGCTAACCCATCCTCCTACCCCCCTCTCCTCTAGAACCCTGTTTGTTTTTCAGAGTCCATCGTCTCTCATGGTTCGTCTACCCCTCCGGTTTCCCCCGCTTCATTCTTCCCCTCCCGCTACCTTCTTCTTCTTCTTTTTTTCTTTTCTTAACATATATTGCATTATTTGTTTCAGAGGTACAGATCTGAGATTCAACAGTCTTGCACAATTCACAGCGCTTACCAGAGCACATACCCTCTCCAGAAGCACTCTGTCTTTTGAGATGTCTATATTTCACTCCATTTGTAAGCCAGTAGCTGTTCTCTTAAAAAAAAAGAAAGAAAGAAAGAAAGAAAGAAAGAAAGAAAGAAAGAAAGAAAGAAAGAAAGAAAGAAAGAAA
>NC_058412.1:2435268-2485259 GCF_002201575.2 Neomonachus schauinslandi | reverse complement strand
AAAGAAAGAAAGAAAGAAAGAAAGAAAGAAAGAAAGAAAGAAAGAAAACGAATTTCACTGCTTGCTTTTGTCCCTCCTGACCACTGAAACCTAAGCTAAAACTCAAAACGAGAACTGATGTCTGTGTTCTCAGCAACAAAGTCCACAGGGAAAAAAGCAGGAAGATGCCTAATATGGTCGGCAGTCCCATTCGTTGGCTGTTTACAAGATCAAAAGTCATGGATTCTCCATCAGACAGGTCCTAACGCTCCCAGGCTCTCTGGCTAGTAGATGGCGGAACAGCTTCATGCTTCCCTCTGGGATCTCAGTGTCATGGGAGGGTTGGTAGAATTCCCTTGAGGGTCTCCATGTCATCCTGCTTTGGGGGGACTCCATGTCATCTGAGGGACACTAGCAAGAGATTCAGGCCTCCCCAGAAAAACCTCCACTGAATGACCAGTTCATGAGATGGAACTGCTTTGTTTTCATAATAGGAAAGATTAAAGATTGCTTTCAATCAATCCTTGAACAGCCCCCGTTTTCCGAACATTAGTGTCTGTGTTAATTTAACATACATTGATTGGCAACTCTGATTTGGTAGATCTGGGGTAGAACCAAGGACCACAACTTTTCCACCTGCACTCGCTCACACCACACTTTGCAAACCACTGTTGGACGCACCTGGGTTTCTTGGACCTAAGTGGAAATTGGACCAAAGTATATGTTTGAACACTTGTGCGTTGGAATTACACAAGAGCAGTTGAAGGGAAGGTGAATTTCGGTCTTACTTTTTGTTTCCCCCTTGAAAAAAAATTAATATAATATCATTATTTATTGAGCCCTTGTGTACCAGGAACTGTGATAAGCATTTTTTAATTATCTTATTTAATTCTCATGACAACCCCATGGAGCAGGAATTATTTCCACATTCAGTAGATGAGAACCGAGCTCAGGAATGGTGTGCTCAAAGCTCTACAGTCACGAAGAAGCAGAGGGAAGGTTCCATTATTCTTTCTCTCTCGAAAATCCAAGGACTAAGTAAGTTTATTTCTATTTTCCTCTCTGCTGCTAAACTTCATTCTTGTTAATAAATGTATTTCCTCATAAACAGCAGGCTACACATTTTTCTCCTTTCTTCTCAGAAGGATATTTAAAAATGAGCAGAGAAACAGTTATCTCAGCTGAGAGAAGAAAGGAGAAAACAAACAGAACGTACACAGAGAAGGCAGGCTTTGCACAAAAGTTCAAGGGAAAAAGCATGAACACAGAGTCTCGTCAACGAAGTGAAGATTTCTACAGACAGGTCTGGAGGAGACGGGACCCTGTCACTTGGTCATACGTGCCGGGGAAGAGTAACATGCAATAAAGGACCTGAGCACAATTTCCAACCATTTCCAGCAAGCTCCTACCTGAGAGCAGTTCCTGGCTTCTTGACTCCGCCGAGAACACAAAATACATCAGGGCGTGCGGCGCTCCTTGGGGAAATTCTTTTAAAATACTGAATATATCTGGGAACAAAGTAAAGCAAAGTCTCTGGAGATAGGAAGAAAATGCTTACCTAAAACTATAGATCGGGCATGTCCATGAACTGGAAGGCTCTGTAAGGGAGCATCTAAGAGGTCATGGGACTAGGGCATGCACAGTGCCCTCCATGTCCACAAAACTGGGACCAAAAGCAGGATGAGTGACCAGTAGCACTATCTTTAAAAAACAGCAACAGGGGCACCTGGGGGCTCAGTCAGTGAAGCATCCGACTCTTGATTTCTGCTCAGGCCATGATCCCAGGGTTGTGAGATTGAGCCCTGCGTCAGGCTCCGTGCTCAAGGGGGAGTCTGCTTGGGATTCTCTCTCTCCCTCTGCCCCTCCTCTCTCTCAAATAAATAAATAAATAAATAACAGCAACAAAACACACAAATGCCTCACATAGCTATCAATGAAACTGAGGTCAGAAAAATCCACCAGCCTCAAGACAGCAATGGAAAAGCACACACACCTCCAGGAACCAGATCCCAGGGCTCTAACTTCAACACAACCTCTTCTGAACAGACTTCATTTTCACATTTCTCTGCCACACAGCGTGCAGGACCAAATCATATTCCCTTGTTCTTTGCAACCTACCTCAACACCTTGAATTCATAACACATTCTCTTCTCGGGAATTGTAAGATGTGAGCAAGAGAGAGACAGTTAGGACATTGAAATCCAGGAAAGGCTCACCTATAAGCTTCTTAGTTCACAAAGCAAATCAGAAAGTTAAGGTCCTGGGATTTGCTTTCCCAACAAAATCCTCTGTCACTCCACCTCACCTTCTTTGAATGTCTGTGTTTCTGTGAATGTTCCTCCCTTAGCCCAGAGCACCATTCTTCCTTACCTGGGTCCTCCTCATGAACTCCTATTCATCCCTCAGAACCCTCTCTGAAATCCTCTCTAGCTTTGAAAACAGTCTAGCCCACCTCGTCCTCTGGGTGGGCACCAGGCCTGGGGACATGTTTCATACCTGAGCTGCAATGATTGTGTTTATCTGCTTCCCCATTCAGCCTATTCAGAGATGTGTGTGTGTGTGTGTGTGCATGTGGATGTGTGGTCATGTGTGCTTCGTCCATATATCCAGCATATCTGGACACGTAGTAGGTGTTCTAAGTGCTCAGAAGTGTTTCTTGAACAAATATTGGTCAAGGAGGAATCTGGTCAAGCCCTTGGAGGATGTGGAAAAGCTGGAGAAAGCAGAACATTCAGCTTGAAGACCAGCCTGGATGCTGGAAACAGAAATTCTCAGCAGCAGTTTTGTGGACATGGAGGGCACTGTGCATGCCCTGCAGTAACAGACTGATGACAGAGCCAACATAATGCATGTTCTGAACAAAAGGGGAAAACGTGTTTATGATACAATATGGCTCTCACCCTTCTGATGACTCGTCCTATTGCTATTTCAACATTGGACAATTTAATTTAATTTTCTTTCCAGCTCTGTCAAGACCTTTCATTATTTATTGACCAGCCCTCTGGATATACTGTTACAATGCACACATTTCCATACTGAACAATTGCATTTTGACAGGGACAGTATTTGGATATATGCTCTTTGTTTATACAAAGATCCAATCAGCGTGTGCAGGCAAAGCAAGACGGACATGTGTGGTCTAAGCGGCCGTGTTGGAAACGAGGCCAGGTACGGGCACTTAGCTCTGAAGGCAATTTTTCCAACACAAAGTAATCATGATGAGCCCTTGGCTGGATCCAGAACACTAAAAAATAAACATCAAATTTATGTAGTGTATTTAAGGGCTTTCATAACAGAAATTATTTATGTGTCAGGTACCATCTATCATAAGAGTGTGCATTTAGAACACTTTTAAAATGCATATTAGCTGCCTGATAGACTGACTACAATAGACCTCCCGAAATTACTGTAGTCTATCATGTACCCGGGAAGCACTGGGTCTTTTCAAAAAAGAAAACGTATGTTATGTTTTCAGTGGAGCAGTGTCTCTGAGCCCCCTTGGTCAAGTCCATCAGTGCCTGTAAATCGACAGCCTTAGCTCCTTTATGAGGCATGGCCACAGCTGGAGCACAAGAATGTGATACAGCAGAACAGATCAGGCTTGGACGCCGTCACTGGCAATGGTTCGGTGCCACTTCACTTTCTTTTTTTATTATTATTATTATGTTATGTTAATCACCATACAGTACATCATTAGATTTTGATGTAGTGATCCACGATCCACCGTTCTCGTATAACACCCAGTGCTCCATGCAGTACGTGCCCTTCTTAATACCCATCACTGGGCCAACCAATCCCCCTTCCCCTCTAGAACCCTCAGTTTGTTTCTCAGAGTCCATAGTCCCTCATGGTTCATCTCCCCCTCCAACTTCCCCCCCTTCATTTTTCCCTTCCTTCTCCTAATGTCCTCCATGCTATTCCTTATGTTCTACAGATAAGTGAAACCGTATGATAATTGACTTTCTCTGCTTGACTTATTTCATTTAGCACAATCTCCTCCAGTTCCATCCATGTTGATGCAAAAGTTGGGTATTCATCCTTTCTGGTGGTTGAGTAATATCCCATTGTATATATGGACCACATCTTCTTTATCCATTCATCTGTTGAAGGGCATCTCAGCTCTTTCCACAGTTTGGCTATTGTGGACATTGTTGCTATGAACATTGGGGTGCATATTGGCCCTTCTTTTCACTACATCTGTGTCTTTGGTGTACATACCCAGGAGTGCAATTGCTGGGTCATAGGGTAGCTCTAGAGATTTTTAATTTTTTGAGGAACCTCCACACTATTTGCCAAAGTGGCTGTACCAACTCACATTCCCACCAACAATGTAAGAGGGTAAGAGGGTTCCCCTTTCTCCACAACCTCTCCAACATGTGTTGTTTCTTGCCTTGTCAATTTTTGCCATTCTAACTGGTGTAAGGTGGTATCACAATGTGGTTTTGATTTGAATTTCCCTGATGGCTAATGATGATGAACATTTTTTCATGTGTCTGTTAGCTATTTGTATGTCTTCTTTTGAGAAGTGTCTGTTCATGTCTTCTGCCCATTTTTTGACTTGATTATTTTTTTTTTTTTTTTGGCTGTTGAGTTTGAGAAGTTCTTTATAGATCTTGGATATCAGCCCTTTGTAGAAGAAATAATACCTATTCTCCTGAAGCTGTTTCAAAAAAATAGAAACAGAAGGAAAGCTTCCAGACTCATTCTATGAGACCAGCATTACCTTGATCCCCAAGCCAGGCAAAGACCCCATCAAAAAAGAGAATTTCAGACCAATATCCCTGATGAATATGGATGCCAAAATTCTCAACAAAATCCTAGCTAATAGGATCCAACGGTACATTGAAAATATCATCCACCATGACCAAGTGGGATCAGTCCCTGGGATGCAAGAGTGGTTCAACATTCGCAAATCAATCAATGTGATAGAACACATTAATAAGAGGAGAGAGAAGAACCATATGGTCCTCTCAGTTGATGCAGAAAAAACATTTGGCAAAATACAGCATCCTTTTCTGATTAAAATTCTTCAGAGTATAAGAATAGAGGGAACATTCCACAATTTCATAAAATCCACCCATGAAAAACCCACAGTAAATATCATTCTCAATGGGGAAAAGCTGAGAGACTTTCCCTTAAGTTCAGGAACACGACAAGGATACCCATTCTCACCACTATTGTTCAACATAGTACAAGAAGTCCTAGCAACAGCAATCAGACAACAAAAAGAAATAAAAGTTATTCAAATTGGCAAAGAAGAAGTCAAACTCTCTCTCTTCCCAGATGACATGATACTTTATGTGGAAAACCCAAAAGACTCCATGCCCAAATTACTAGAACTCATACAGCAATTCAGTAATGTGGCAGGATAGAAAATCAATGCAGAGGTGCTCTTGGGTGGCTCAGTCATTAAGCATCTGCCTTTGGCTCAGGTCCTAATCCTGGAGTCCTGGGATCAAGCCCACATCAGGCTCCCTGCTCAGCGGGAAGCCTGCTTCTCCCTCTCCCACTCCCCCTGCTTGCGTTCCCCCTCTCACTGTGTCTCTCTCTGTCAAATAAATAAAATCTTAAAAAAAAATCAATTCACAGAAATCAGTTGCTTTCTTATACACTAACAATGTAACTGTAGAAAGAGAAATTAGAGAATTGATTCCATTTACAATAGCACCAAAAACCATAAGATACCTTGGAATAAACCTAACCAAAGAGGTAAAGGATCTATACTCTAGGAACTACAGAACGCTCATGAAAGAAATTGAAGAAGACACAAAAAGATGGAAAAACATTCCATGCTCATGATTCGGAAGAATAAACATTGTTAAAATGTCTGTGCTGCCCAGAGCATCTATACCTTCAACACCATCCTGATCAAAATACCAATGGTATTTTTCAAAGTGCTGGAACAAACAGTCCTAAAATTTGTATGGAACCAGAAAAGACCCCGAATTGCCAAGGAATTGCTGAAGAAGAAAGACAAAGCTGGGATCATCACGTTGCCCGATTTCAAGCTATATCACAAAGCAGTGATCACCAAGACAGCATGGTACTGGCACAAAAACAGACACATAGACCAATGGAACAAAATAGAGAGCCCAGTTATGGACCCTCAACTCTATGGTCAAATAATCTTCGACAAAGCAGGAAAAAAATATGCCATGGAAAAAAGACAGTCTCTTCAATAAATGGTGCTGGGAAAATTGGACAGCCACATGCAGAAGATGAAACTCGACCATTCTCTAACACCATTCACAAAGATAAACTCAAAGTGGATAAAAGACCTCAATGTGAGACAGGAATCCATCAAAATCCTAGAGGAGAACATAGGCAGTAACCTCTTCCACCTTGGCCACAGCAAATTCTTTCAAGACACGTCTCCAAAGGCCAGGGAAACAAAGCAAAAATGAACTTTTGGGACTTCATCAAGATAAAAAGCTTCTGCACAGCAAAGGAAACAGTCAACAAAACAAAGAGGCAACCCACGGAATGGGAGAAGATATTTGCAAATGACCACCTCACTTTCTATCACCAAGTTGCCATGACATTTGCCCAACTGGCCAGTTAACCGTGCTCTGCAGAATTCCCCTAAGAGGACGTCTTCCTTAAGGGGAGGACTTCAAGCCCTGTGGACTTTGGTCCTGTCTGCCTGCAATTACCAAAGGACCCAGAAAGGATGTGAACAGACAGGTAAGAACAGGAAATGTTCCCTTTGGAACAAATGACCTTCCCTTTGGAAAGTGATCTTTGAAGAGTCCCTGACTGAGGGTTGGTGTGTGTGTGTATGGCTTTAGTGGGGGGATAGGAGAGGGAATAACCAACCACTGCACACAGAAGCTAGAAGCTCCTGTTGTTTTGATTCATCCACTGGGCTGGGAGTTTCTTAAGGCAAAGCTAAAGAACTCCTGGCATGTGTTTTATGCTGAGGTAAATTTTCTAAAGGTAAAAACATTCGTACATATTTCTACAATCCTATTTCAATGGACCAATATAAAGAAGAACCATTTTTTCTTTTTCACGGATTTTTTTTAAGAGAGAGAGAGCAGGGGGAGGGGCAGAGGGAGAGAGAGAATCTCAAGCAGGCTCCATGCCCATCAAGGAGCCCGATGCGGGGCTTGATCTCACGACCCTGACATCATGACCCAAGCAGAAATCAAGAGTTTGACACTTAACTGACCATGCCACCCAGGTGCCCCATGGATTTTGGGTGTTTTTTTTTTAATCAAATTCCAAAACTGTCCTTCTGTGGCCCTGAAGCATGGAACATAAACTGTAAGGTATTTGACCAGATCTGGTCTAGATGGTCTAGTCGTCATGTCTGGAGAGCATTGGGGGTTGAACTAATAAAGGAGCATTTTTGTCTGGGGCTGTCTCGCTTGGTCTGCAGGGTCTCACAGTGTGATACACACGTTCACAAGCTGGTAAGCGTGTGACTCCAAGTTCACATCCTGGAGCCTCAGGACCACACCAAGAGGCAGAAGAACCCCGTGGTTAAGAGCACGTGTGTTGGCACCAAGATGACCTAAACAACCCAGCACCATCTGCCCCCTGAATGTCTTTGGGGAAGTTATTAATGGCTCCCGGCCTCAGGGCTAAAAATCGAGCCTGCCTCGGGGACCAGAGAAGAGGAAACAGGGAAATGCACGCCAGGAGTCCCAGCTCCCAGAGTCGACCTCCTTCGCACTCAGCAAGTGGCTGTGGGCACCCATGGAAGTCACGGCTTGGGGCCATAAGACCAGAGACAATACTGAAGCATGGACTGGTTCCATCTGCCTCTAGTGGGTTCTAATTCAATCTCCGATGAGAAACAGAAAATCTCATCTTTTTCTCCATCAATTTTCTTCTTTGAAGAATGCAAGGTTACCTTGGAGGAGGCGCTAACAAAATCTGGAATGGTATTCCTAAGCCTCACATGTCATGGACACCCACATAACACACACGATCATGTGTATTATTACTTATTGTTGTTTGCTAATAAAAAAGTAAAGCATCGTATCATAAACTAAGGATAATAAACAGATGCCTGTTGTTGTCAGAAGGTCATCCTGAATAGGTGTGCAGCTATCGGTCTGATGTGAGCCTGCAAAGGATGGGTGTTGAACCATTTCTTTTTATTTTTTTTCCTTAAAAAGGTATTTTTTTGGCTTTTATTTATTTTTTTATTATCATATTCAATTAGCCAGCATATAGTACATCATTAGTTTTTGATGGAACCACTTCTTTTTAGATGGAGATTTGCTGTTAGTCTTCGGGAGACACGTAGATATTTTCTTTGAATTAATTATGTTCTTTAAACCTTCACTAAGAAATATCAAGTATTATGCATTTTAATAAATAACAGCACGATGACTGACATCTTGGACTTTGGAGGCAGACAGACAACATTTCCAGTTTAGACTTTACCACTGACCAACACCAGCTTCACACACTGAGCTTCAGTTTCCCTGTCTGTGAACCTGGAGTTTTACCTCGTGGGACAGAGTTATACACACAGCCCTTCACCCAGCCCCTGGCAGACAGTAAGCCTCCACTGAAAGGTAGCCACCAATGTCGTTAGTCCTATCACAAAGTAAATAATTAAATTTAATATAAATGGAGCGCTTGCACTGGAAGGAGGTGGGTCAGACTGCAATTTTTACAACATTCCAATACACTTTAGAACATGTTTTTAACAAACAAACAGATTGGGGGAGATTTATGCAAAGGAAACAAACATATTATATAATGACATATAATATGTAACTTTTTGTGTAAGTTGGACCACCATATTTAACAAAGGAAATTGTTTAAGAATACTGCATGAGGAAAGAAATACAAGACGGTATGTACCCTGATGATATGTTAGCTAGTAACTCAGCTGTGGTTGATGAGCGTGCTCTCTGTGAAATGCGGTGGGTAAAACGTGGATGGGCTGCATTCCTTGGGTTCTAAAGACCCAGTGGTCATCACACTACAGAGTCACCCACTAAATTATTCACTCATTCACTCAACCAACCAACCAGTATTTATTTGCAACATCGGTTGCCAAACATCAGGGGAAGTTATAAGGTGATGGTAGAGACTTGGGTTGGGCGTGGCCTTGCTCCAGGGAAGTGAGAACACACTGCTTCCTACATTTGCACACTACACATCCCCCTCTACCCAAAGCTCGCTGTTCTGAGGCCGATGCAGCCCTCTCCAGATGTTCGATAGAACTGTTTGACATGGCCACTCCCACGTGTCAGGTCACCTGGAGACTGGCATCTCCCCACCAGACATATCTTCTTCTGAGCCTTGCTTCTTCCCTGTCTTCTCAGCCTCATTCAATGGCAGCATCATCTGTCCACATGCACTAGGAACCTACACATCACCCCAGACTGCTCCCTGTATGACAGCACATAAATCTACTCACCACCAAGACGTGCAGGTTTACCTCCTAAAATAACTCCCATATCCATCAATTCCTCTTTATTTCCACCATCCCTAGTCCAACCTGCCATCACATTCCACCGGGACATTCCAAAGCTTCCTGATTTATTTTTATATCCATTCTGCCCTTTCTCCGATAGATGAATGGATAGATAGATAGATAGATAGATAGATAGATAGATAGATAGATAGATAGACAGATAGATGATAGATAGATAGATAGATGATAGATAGATAGATGTAGCTACAGATACATATATATAGAGAGAGAGGTAGAGGGATCTTTGTATACATCTAGCTGTCTCTGTATTTATATATCAAATCAACTAGAGGGACCTTTTCAAATAAGTATATGTCATTCATCTCGCTAATGACCCTAATTGCTTTTAAGGTAAAGACCATAATCCTTTTGGGCGCCTGGGTGGCTCAGATGGTTAAGCGTCTGCCTTCGGCTCAGGTCATGATCTCAGGGTCCTGGGATCGAGTCCCGCATCGGGCTTCCTGCTCCTTGGGAGCCTGCTTCTCCCTCTGCCTCTCTCTCTCTCTCTCTGTCTCTCATGAATAAATAAATAAAATCTTTAAAAAATTTTTTTAAAAAAGACCATAATCCTTTTAATTTTCAGTCCCTCCAAGGCACTATTCTCCCTTCCATCTGTTGGGATTCTCTACTTACTCCTTCTACTCTGTTAGTTCACCCTCATCCTCACCCATCAGATCTCAACTCAAAGGCCGCTTCCTCCATGACCTTCCTTCTTGGCCATATAGAGAAATCTGCGTCTCACTCCACTGCACTAATCACAGACTGCAGTTAGGCATTTGTTAAGGACATTATCTGATTGGTGTCTTCCTAACTTGCTTGACCACCGGTCCATTAGAACAGAGCTGCGTGGGCGCCTGGGTGGCTCAGATGGGCGCCTGGGTGGCTCAGACGGGTTCAGCGTCTGCCTTCAGCTCAGGTCATGATCCCAGAGTCCTGGGATCGAGTCCCGCATCGGGCTCCCTGCTCCTTGGGAGCCTGCTTCTCCCTCTGCTTCTCTCTCTCTCTCTCTGTCTCTCATGAATAAATAAATAAAATCTTTAAAAAAAAAAAAAAAAGAACAGAGCCGCGTAGCACAGAGTCTAGCGCCCAAAAAAAACTCAATGCAATCTTTAAATAAATATTTCTCTTAAATAAATATTCATTAAATGAAACTTCTGAATAAATATATGTTTGTTGATGCATGATGGGGATGAGTCCTATTCTGGTGGAAGTGTTGCCACAAAATACTTTGCTTCACCCCTAGAATGTGTGACTCCACTGTCCTGCCCTAACCCACAGCACAGAATGAACTTCATGGAATCTGTTTAAGAACCCAGGATCTTCCAGTGAAGTCACCATTAATCTTTCCAGGACCCAGGCCCTTTCATTGATTTTTGAAAGCCATGTAGCCTCTTCCAGCAAATGCACAGTAAACATGCATGCACTTAAAATGGGATTCGCAGCTCTATCCAGCGCATTCCCGGATGCTGGGTGGAGGACTCCTGTCCTAGTGTCTTAGGAAAGTCACCCTCAACAACAAAGATGACCGTCCAGGACTCCAGCTGCAAAAAGAGGAAGGTGAAGCTGTTGGGTTGAAATTTTCTTGAAGCCAAGACCTACCATTCACGGTGTTTTTAATTTCTAACATGACCTCCTTCCTCCTCGCAGGGTTTTTTCTCAGTCAAAATCAAAGGCAATGAAAGAGTCTGAGCGTTATGACTAACAGGGTTTTATTTAATAATCGCACTGGTTTCAGGACACGGATCCTATAAATAACCCCAACCCCTCCCTCCAAAAATGATGCGCACTTTTAAAGGTGAGAATTGATCCAATGGGATGTTTTTGAGTATGATAAGTGGTCACTTTATCAAAAAACAATTTTAGCCTAATTGACTTGGACTTCCGGATCCAAGGTTTTCCTTGCATAGACAAGTTGCCCATTGTTATCAATCCTGCAAATAAACACACTGAGGATAAAGCCAGTTCTATTATTTGCTAAATGAGTCATTTGTGGGAAGCTGCAGGAGCCTCTTACACTGTTTACCTCTAGGAGTCTGAGGACTGGAAATAATATGCAAAATTCCTAGCACAGTGCTTGGCTCAGAATAGGGATGCAATAAAGATTAGCCATTATTGAAACTTCCTAGTTAGTCTTTATTCTAAATAAGCCATTCCAAATACCACTTTACCATTAAATGTCTACTAAGCTAAATAATATTGAAAGGAAAATATGGGAAAATTCCACTTTTTTTCCAAAAATGCAAATTAAAAGCAACCATAAGAAGACAAATAATTTTCACACACAAATACACACACACACACACACTATATATATATATATATATATATATATATATATATATATATATATGCCAGTTAAAGGAACAAGATGAAAGAATTCACAGATGGTATTTTTAACCATATGCAGAAATGACAGTGTGAGGGTGGGTATGTCCTCTCCAACAGTTTCCAAAATGGAAAAACCTATCAACAAAATGAGATGGGGAGATAAAGGAAATATGATATTATTGTGGAAATGGTCAATTTATGGGTTTCTTGACATTTCATGTGAGTTTGGAGAATTACTAGTATGTTGGTGAAAATGCATAACAGCAGGGGAACAAACCTGAAAAATGTTGTTTGCGTACTGTTTGACAACATAATATTTCAGGGGGCAAAGGGGACATTTCAGCCACATTGGGAAACAATGCCATTACTGTGACAGTCTTCTGTCACCCTGCTTAAGCACTGTGCTCATGTCTATCAGCCACCACAATGAGCAGTGGGGGTGCCTCCTGGTTGTGCTTCTAGAAGACAGTACATTTCTTTTCTCAAAACTTAAAAAACACTAGCAGCTTTATGACTTAAGTCTAAACCATTAGGTCAGTTACCAAAAAATTACATTTTTCAAAATAACAAGTTAGGAACTCTGCAAATCAACTGACCTACAGTCTCAAAATGTTCATCGTGCAAGATAGAGAAGCCAAGCAGCTGTTCCAGATTAACAGAGAGCAGAGATGTGAGAGCTCGTGCCATGCATGGTCCTCGATTGGATTGTTTTAAGTCAGCTGTAAGGACATTATTGGATCGACTGGGGAAATACATTAAATTGTTGTATGATCATATTGCTGAATCTCCCAAGTCTGATAGAATAGTACTCACCCAAAGAGATTTTCAAGCCTTAACCCTCAGAACCTGTGAATGTGCTGGATTGCACGGCCAGGGGGAAGGAGGGCTGTAGATGCTCTAGCCACTGACATTAACAGGGGCTGGTTTCCCACAGACCCTGGGAGCTGACCAGGGTCACCCCTGGGAACCTGTGCTCTAGAAAGGCTGCCCCAGCTTCAACCGGTGCAAAAAACGTGAGGCCACCTAGGGACGAAGCTCGAGGTGTCAGACGAAGTGTGAAACCAGATGCAGAATTGGGCAGGAGGGGAAGGGCGATGCTGAAGGAGGTGCACTGGGGAAGCAGAATGCAAAGCTTCTCTAAGGTGTCAGGGACCCAGGTGGACCCAGCGTGATCCCAGGAGAGTCAGTGCTAGAGTCAGGTGCTTTGGGAAGGACTCCATCAGCCACTATGGCTTTGAAGACGGAAGGGGCCATGAGCCAAGGGATGCAGGCAGTCTCCAGAAGCTGGAAACGTGAGGACGTGGATTCCCTCCTGGAGCCTCTGGAAAGAGTGCAGCTCAACTGACACCATAATTCAAGTCCGGTGAAACCCATTTCAGACTTTTGATGTCCAGAAATGCAAAATAATGAATTTGTGGCTATTTGTTGCAGCTGCAGAAGAGACCAATATAACAAGCATTAGGAATTCTGTTGAAATTATATAGAACGATGTTCTTGTTTGGGGGAAATGTATGTGGGAGTACCTAGGATGAAAATGGCATGCTCTCTGCAACCATTCTCACAAGCAGCTCGGCAGAAAAAGGGGGGGTGGAGGTCAGACATTAACATGATGATATGAGCAATCTCCTGATCAATCTCTGTGAGAAGAATGGGGGAGCTCATGACACCAGCAACACTCTTGAGAGGGTCCAAGATTTTTTCAGAATTAAAGTTCTGGGAATAAAAAGAGAAAAAATGAAAAGAAAGACTGTAAGATCATGTCAGAGTTCAGTCGGAAACAGGGTTTTAATCCATGAGCAAAGTGTACCATGGGCAAAGGAAGAGAGTGTGAAACCAGATGCACCACGTATTGGAAGATCCCAGACAGTCCACCAAGGGGAGCTGATGAGACAAACCCCAAGTCCACCCTAACCTCCCCTCCCCAGGAGTTTTATTGTCTGGAGAAGAACAGAGGGTCTTTGGGTGGGGGCACCACGTGGACTGAAGGTAGATATACCCTTTAGATGACAGGGGTTAATGAGAGCTTGCTTCCTGCACGCTCACTCGTGTCCACATTCCCCACGGATCCCCTAGGACCCCTGCGGCCGGCTCGCATGCTCTGGGCAGGAGCCTGGCCAAGCCAGCTCTGAGGAATCTGAGCAGGCATGAGGGAAGACGTCACAGCACCGCTGGTGGGGTCCCCACCAGACTGGCCATTGAGACCACCCTGCAGAAAGACCCCCAAGAGCACATGCTTTCAATCACCGTTCCAGTGCTGCACTCTGAAATGTGAGCAGTTATCAGACATTTGAGAAATACTTCAATATGAAGACACAGTCCAAAATAATACACATTGTTTTGCAAACTGAAAACATCCCCTAAGATTTTATTAATAGTGTCAGAGAACAGGAAAAGATAGTGCATCCAGACAACAAAGTACTAAAGACATTTAAAAAAAAAAAAAAAGAAGAAGAAGGAACATGTGGAGAACAAAACATTTGGAGAACAAATACATTTTGAAAACAAAAACAGCTTTTGGAAATTGATATTATGAGAGCAGAAAACTTTTAAATTCATTGAATTAGTTGGAAGACAGAGAGAGTGGAGAAAACTTCACAGCAGAGGAGTCCCTGTGGCTCCCCATTTCCCTGTTTCCATGGTGATCAGTCACCTTCTTATTGGCTTATTTCAATGTGACCACAGTCTAAATGCTCTGTCCTGGGAGCTGACCAGGGTCACCCCTGGGAACCTGTGCTCTAGAAAGGCTGCCCCAGCTTCAACCGGTGCAAAAAACGTGAGGCCACCTAGGGACGAAGCTCGAGGTGTCAGACGAAGTGTGAAACCAGATGCAGAATTGGGCAGGAGGGGAAGGGCGATGCTGAAGGAGGTGCGCTGGGGAAGCAGAATGCAAAGCTTCTCTAAGGTGTCAGGGACGAGGTGGGCAGCACCGGCTGACCCTTGAGCAGAGTGAGGGCAGCCTACTCGGGTGGCTCTTCTGTGTCTCTGATCTGATCCATTCCATTTTGGTTTTAAGGTGTAACCATCAAAGTCAACCTGATTTCAGGGGTGCCTGGGTGGCTCCATCAGTTGAGCATCTGACTCTTGATTTCAGCTCAGGTCATGATCTCAGGGTCCTGGGATCCAGCCCCACATTGGGCTCCACACTCAGTGCGGAGTCTGCTTGAGGATTCTCTCTCTCCCTTTCCCTGTGCCCCTCTCCCGGCTCACACACTGTCTCTCTCAAATAAATAAATAGATCTTTAAAAAAAAGAAGAAAGAAAAGTCAACCTGATTTCAGCCACTTTCATTCCAATACCATAGGACATTTTAAAAATAAATTTTCTGAAGGCAGAGAATCTTAAATGTATTGATGAACAAACATGTCTTCATTCTAACTTCATTGAAATAATAGTTGACTCTCTGCAACTCTTCATATGGGACACAAATGCCCTTTCCACTGATATCTGTTCAAAAATATACACACTACTTCAGTTCACAGTGAGCGTTTCTCCTAGGTACCTGGAGCTCTACTTGATCTTGCCAAAAATAAAGTGGCCAGTCATCATCTTCACATTTGGGATGCATTCTATCTTCTATCTATCTGGCCATAATTAACATTTCATTTAACAAAGACCTATCATTAATAAGTATCATATCCCCATTTCGTAATTATTTTTCCAACTAAAAACCATTTTTTTGATTTGTCAAGTTTGTAAGAAAATAAAACAATGTTCACATTAAACAAATGCTAGTAGCAATTTTCTTCACTGCAGAAGTAATCACAGAAATAACTCAAAGCTAAAATTTCCATTACTTTACAACCAATGCTTAAATTTCATTTATTTGATGACGTTTCCTAATCATTCTCTCATTGTAGGCAGTGACATCAGAGACAGGAACCGCTAACAAGCTACATTTTGAAAATTCCCCTCTGACCCTCAGCCAACCTGGGAGCCATGAGGGCTGAACAAGGGGTCACCCGTGTCCCTGCCTGATTCTGGAGCTCAGCAGTTTTCCTGCTTCCCCTTCCCCCGGTTTCCAAGTCTTCCTGAGTTTTGTCAGTGTTAAGGCACAGAGTGCTGGAATGTGAAAAGTAATTCTTCACAGGAGTCTGGTTTGCTGTAGAAAGCCTCCCAGATGGAAGGGGCACAGAGAGCAGCTGTCACTCTGGGCGTCCCCCACACTTATTTAGTGTGAACATTGTTGAACATTGTTGTATTTTCTTACAAACTTGACAAATGTGCCGGAGAGAGCAAACAGATACAGGGCGTCTCACATGGGACAGCCTGAGGGTTACTCACTGTGGGTCTGGGTGCCTAACTGAGTGCCTACGTTTCACCCAACCAAACTGCTGGCCATTAAAATCAATGCCGGCATATCTGCTTCCAGCCACGAGAAAGTAACAGGCTCCAGACCTACACTCAGTCGTAAACAACCAGAGCACTGGGCAAAATGTGAAAACACCATTTTTGATGTCAGACGAGCACAGGACTGTGTCCCCGGAGCAGAACAGTCTATGGAAAGGGAACCCCAAATTAGCCCCGCAGCCAGATGAATAGACCAGGCAGAGAGAGCTGGAGCTTGCCATGCTGAGTGGGGACAGGACCAAGCTAGGCAGAGGGTGAGCTCCAGAGACCCACATGCAGGCCCCCCACGGTGGCTTTGGCCGAGTCTGATCTGCGTGCACAGGGGGAAGCTCTCTGAGAGCACATCTCCGGAGCTCATGTGGGGCCCGGGGCAGAGAGGACAGGCATCAGTGAGGACGACGGGCATCCTGATGGCCTGGGTGGCTGGCGAGCCCTCAAGGCCCTCCGGTGGACCAGGGTCTCTGGTGGGCTGCCTGGCCTCACCCATCACTTTCATTCCAGGGTGCCCACTCCCGAGCATTTCATCCAGCTCTCCTTTACCATGCTCCAACATGGGGGGTCTTATACACGGAGTTTCTCCCATGGCATGCCTGGCCTCCTTGCATCTAGCTAATCCACCGTGCCATATGCATCATGATCCTGGATGTAAATTAGGCAAAGCAAACAGGGGAAGGTCCCCCTGCTCCTTGTATGCTTTGACCCATCACTGTGTTCACACCCCGCTGGTGAGAACCAGTCATTTGGCCGCAGCCAGTTAGGATGTGTGCTGAGAAACGCAGTCAGGCCTGGCAGGCCCGCTGCTCCAGAGACCACTCGTCGCTAGAGAAGGGAGATCACGAAGCTGGTGGGCAGCTAGCCATCACCACTTTGCATTCTTGAAGCCCCCCTCCCCTGCTCCTGATGTTGCATCTTGCTCTGGGTTCTGGATTTCCCTCCTGAATAGCTCTTGAATAGGTCTCCTCATCTCCCCCTCCAGCACCAGCTCTCACCTGTGTTATTCTGATGCTGCTAAAATGGTCTTTCCTCCTCCTCTCTTCATATGCTCCTCTCCACACTGTGGCCAGTGGACCTTCTCAAAACCCTCCGTGCCTCTTCTCTTGTCACTCTCTGGGTAGAGACCAAACTCAGAACTACACAGCATGGTCCCTCCATGACCTCAGCCTCGCCCCATCCCCGCACACTGTCCTCCTTCCAAACCTTGTCCCCATGCGCCATCCCCACCCAGGCTCCACGCCCTTCCTTCCCTCTGGAATGACCTTCACTGCTGACTCTCCCTCACCCTTTAGATCCCAAACCCATCCCAAGGCTCGCTGACGTCCAGTCCCTCTAAATCCCCTCTTAGACATTCCGGTAGCCCCATGAAGTAAGCTCTCACCATGGCATTGGCATTTCTGCACTGATATGTTTAATGGCTTAATGAGTGTCTGTCTGGAATATGAGCTCCCTAAGGGCAGGAATGCCATGCACAGTGACTGACATCGTGGGAAGAGAGAGTGAGAAGAGAAGGAAGAGACGAGGAGAGGAGAGAGAGCAAGATGAAAGGAGGGAGGTGAGCCAAGAAGGGGCAGATGGGAAGAAGGGAAGAAGGAAGGGGGAGGGAAGGGACAGGATGGGGAGACTCACACATGAACCTGACAGTCAGTCATTGCACTTCTGACTTCAGGGGATGGTTCACAAGGAGGGCAAATGGGGAATTGAGGAACAGGACAGGACACCTGACTCTTCCCAGGAAAAAGCTATGTCAGAGGAGAATATTGCCAAGGACCACACACTCACAACACGGTGCTTAAATTTCACCGTCCTGGGCCCCCGGTCACTAGTGTTTGGTCGGGAGCTTAGGAGTAGGAGTAGAGTGAGAATGAGGACATCCTGGCAGGAGTTCCTGTCATGCCAGTGAGCAGAACGGGCACCTGCTCATCTCCACTGAGTCTATTACATGTCAGGCGCTCTTCTGAATACTTGGGATCCGTGAGTTTAAAAAAAAAAAAAAAAAAAGCAGACAAGAGCCTTTCTGTTGCGTAGTTTACATTCAAGTAGAAGTAGACTCGGTATTTTCTCATCTCACAGATGGGACCTGCCGGCCTGACGCACTGCCCAGCCCCGAGCATGTGCCCCCAGGTGTTGGACCCAGAGAATAAAGACACAGCGGGTAATCACAAACACATCCATGCTGTCAGTTCTGAAAGCTGACTCCTCCCTACCCACACTCATTATTACGGAAGCCCTTGAGACAATCTGACTTCAGAAACACCAGGAATGGGAGTGCCTGGCTGGCTCGGTCAGAAGATCGTGCTACTCTTGATCTTGGGGTTGTGAGCTTGAGCCCCACCTTGGGTGTACAGACAACTTAAAAAAATAAGATCTTAAAAAAAAAAAAAAAGGCTTAAAAACACTAGGTATAAGGAAGAAACTATTGGTGGTGCAAATGGACAAGCGTTACCAGAACTGATTTACAAAGGGATGTTTGTAATGGCAGATATTACCTGCGTCCACAGTCATTTCCGTTATAAGCATAGGTCCCTAAGGGGCTAAGATGAAGAGAATTATGTAAAGGGAAAATGTCATATTTTATTCTCGGAATATCACCATTTGGGTAAATAGGCAAGAGGGAGCCTGTTCAGGAATACATAAATATAAAACTATGTGTATGCGTCATACCTGCAAAAGTGAATTACAGACTAGAGTTGCTGCAGTAGAATATTTACATTTCTTTAAAATTTCCACGAATTGTCTTGGTAATCATGCCTGTAAGACTATCAAGCACTAATATGGAACAACAACTTCGGATTCCATGGACAAGCTATTCCTCAACTTCCAGACTTTGTCCACAGATCTCTTTATTTTTCACAGCATCTAAACAGGAAATTAAAGTTAATAACACATTTTTTAGCTGATTTTTCAAACTGGTGTTTTTAAAAATCATAAATGCTTGAATATTAAGAAGTGACTCATTTCACAGGCACATTTTTTCCCACCTTTCCAGTAACTGGCATGATGGGACCATGAAATAATTCCAAGTGTTACATTGCCCTTCCCTTCTATTAACATCCTGCTCTACGGGAAGATCCTGCCCTTTGGCTTCCAGCCAAGACCACGATGACAAGGCATGATTTGGGCCCCAAAGAGGCTAAAATGTCAGCAGTGAAGGTGCCCGGTTTTAATTTGAGCGAAGCAGAGACGTAAAAGGAACCAACCTAAAAGCTGTCTGTGCCGAGTCCAGCTCGGGGAGCTCCTGTGTGCACGCACCTGCAGGAACGCAGAGCGCATTTCACGCAGGCTGCATTTGCACATGGTTCACTTTCGAAGTCCCAGTCTATCATTTGCAGAGGTAATAAATTGAGCCCCTTGATTTTTCGGCATGCCTCGGCATGTGTATTTGCCGTTCTGTCTTTTTCAAGTGTCTTTACATTTGACTGCACATACATTCCGTCTTGCTGGAGGTCAGACCCTCATTAATTCACTTGACTGGGCTGGAAAACTACTCTCCAGAAAGAACAGAGGGGCAGAAAATAAAACATTTTCCCCTGGTTCATAAACAAGGAATCGGCAATATAATAAATACCAGGAAAATCAGACCAAAGAAAAACATAATTCAGCACTGACCATACAATTCACATCCAGGTCCTACCACAATTTCAATGTAATTGGTAAAAAGTAAGTTAAAACACGTTTTTAAGATTTACGTTTTTCTTTCTCTACACCTAGAAAAGCTAATAAAACCATAAGCCAGCATCCACTGTCCCAGCGAATCTTTAGACTCAGACACACTTGAAGTCATGAAAGTAAATTATGACACTAAATTTCCAAGTGCTTGTGTAGTGTGATGTATTCTCTACGAAGACCCCAAAGAAATAAATATTCCAAGCCTTCTGGCTGAGGTCACCCTATTGATTGAGCAGGAAAGGGCATTCTAAAAGGCAAAGCATTTTTAAAAATTAACACTACACAGATGCACCTTAATGTTTTTAAGAAATGTCTCCGGCAGATAGAACATCAATTTAAAGAGTTAAAAAAAAAAAATCCACTCATGATGGAGAAAAAGAAGAGCGATATTTAGAAAGCACAGCGTTCTTCACTGCCCTGCGGTCCTACCTCAGGGGAAAGCGAGACAGAATGGAGGGGAGAAGGAAGCGAGTTTCTTTAAGGATTACATAACCACGGTGCTTTGGTGGGCACTGAGTTCCCACGGCGTTCTGAGCACAGGAACGAGAGGGGAGAGCCAAAGGTCGTGAGGTCGGCCAGGGAGGTTGTGACCTTCAAGGCACTGGTCCCATTTGTAAATGGCCATGGCTTTGAGGGAAGAGAACAGAAACTCATTTACATTTTGGAAAATGTGACTGGGCCCGTGCAGCATGAGGAGGGGGCTCCGGAGGGCCGGGAGAGGTGGGTCCCGGCGGCACCGTGCCGGGTCACGGCGCACAGAGCAGACGGTCTTCCTGCAGGGCTGTGGGGTAAGGGACGCAGGGACTCTGAGCGCCGGGCAACGGGCACGTGACAGCAACTCCAAGGCACTGCTTCTTCCAGGCGTGAGCACTCGAAGGTAGAGTCTGTCACCAGCCTTGCCTCCCACAGCAGGATTTAGGTCTTTACATCAAAGAGCAAGTCTCTGGTCTGCAAGAAGCTCTGGCTTCCCGTTTTCATCTCACGGTCATTTCCCCCGATCAGTCTTGCTCACGGGTGTCGATGTGGGATTCTATGCCTGTGGTTTGCGATGCAGTGAGGTGGGAACTTGCTCACAGGCATCCCCTGCTAGGGGCATTCTGTTCAGATGAAACTGGCAGGAGAAGTCGCCAACGCCATCGCCTCAAATGTCCCATTGGATTCTGCTCTTCCATCTTCACGGCCACTTCAGACCCCGCCCCATACCCACAGACCTCACCCCGAATAAATCAGAAAACTTTAGACTAAAAGACACCTACGTGTGTGTTTGCGGTAATAAGCTACTCAAAGTTTAACTATGATTTCATCTCAGCTAACATTTACTTAGCAGCTAATATGCACCAGGAACTCCACTAAGAGCCTCAGAAATCCACAGGAAAGCACTTTCTCTTTGCCTGTAAGGACTTTGCTGATTTGTGCACGGGTTTCAAGTCCTAGAGTCACAATCCAACCTGACACAGGTGTGGAGATCCCAGACTGTCAAAACCCCAACAGAGAGCCCAGATAAACTTCAAAAGTTTGATATGCAAAATGGTGAAGGTCCATCAGTGGGTGAAGGAACACCCACACCCCATTTGGTCCAAGTTCTTTCTGCTAGTGTTTTGTTTTCTTTGACCTTCAACTCTGAGCCAAAATGTTACCAGTTGGTCCAGGAAACTCATTCAGGTCGAAACTCACACACATAAAAATTCATACTCATAGCGAACACTCTTCTTTTTACTTTGAAATTCCTAGAGTTTCTGTCAGGTGTACACAGCAGAGAATTCTGACGTAGGGTTTGGTGATGTCCAGGGGGGCTCAGCCGAGCACACAACCCGCGAGGCGCTGGGGCCTGGGCAGAGTGAGCTGGGTCTCCCTCTGGCCCCCCCAAGGGCCCTGGCCACCATGCCCTCCATGAATCTCCCATCAGACCAGGCTGAGAACACCCTCCCAGCAGCACCCTGGACGAGCCACACATCCAAGGGGCCATGTACACCACCTGTAATGGATCTCTCTGAGAGGCGCCCACTTCTGGATCCTGGACATGCCTTATGAGAATCTAGGTTGCCACGGGAACACATTTTCATCCTCCTTCCCTCGTGTCCTTCCTTAGCACTGTATGATGGCCGCATCATTATACACACCACGTGGAGCCAGGTGAGAGCAGGCGGGGGGAGCCATGTCTCACCACGTTGGGATCCTTTTCAGTCATAAAGTAAAGGGGTTTGTGGTTGTTATTTCCTGATTTTTAGGTTTAGGGTAGGCTAAAGTCAGTTTTTCAGCAATAAAACATCGTCTTTGGAAGCCTGCGCACTCTAGAATCACTCTCTTTGTTTCTTTGTTTAAAAATGCTAATCAGTCCAAATATCTTTCTGAAGGTGAAGGTACCATCCCGTGTGTGTGTGTGTGCATGTGAATACACACTCAGTAATAGACTTGGTCACTCACAATGTCCCAGTAAGCTTTTCAATATGACTTTCACCCTAAAACCCGTGCAGAACATGTGTTGAAAGGTTGCTTTGCACAGCACCATATAGTAGTCAGCTAACAAATTTCTTCCACCATGTACGTGACAAGAAGTAAATGAAATAAAGGGCTGGGCTCCATGTCTTCCTGCCACAGACAGGGCCTTCCTCTGTGGCAAATGCCATCCCAAAGTCCTTCCAGCCCTACTTGGAAAAAAAGGAGGACAGCCTTCCCAAACCTACAGTGTCGAGGAGAAGCCCGTTCTAGGCACATGTCAAGACACAGCAGAACCTGCACATCAGCAGGGGACAGAGTTAACAGGAGGACCACAGAGGATATACTCTCAGCATGAGAATATTCTCCAACCAAGAGATGCCTTTTGTGGGTATTGAGAAATTACGAGACATCATTGAACTTGGGTAACTTAAGCTGCCTATAAACTAAACCTGAAGTGTTTGATGATTTGTCTTTTTTTTTTAATGAAAACATCTCCTGATATATTATGCATAGCTTATTTTCAATGGAAGGGCCCAGAGCTATAGACCATTCTCAAGGTTTCTGGGTAGAGGCTTTAAAGAAAAGGAGGACGAATACCAGCACTCCCAAGCACTTATGCTGGTGTTTGGGGCCCCAAGTTATCTTAACCTGGTTCATTTACATAACTAGCTTTCTTGAGCACAGTCTTTCAACTTCTGAATGTTCTGCAGGCAAGGGTAGCAGGCACTGGGAGGCTGGAGGTGGGGCTCAGAAGCAGGGTGACCCGTGCGGTCTCAGCCCTGGGAGGAGGAGACTCCAGGAAGGGGGTCGTGCGGACTGGCGCGGGCGAGGGGTCAGGGCGGTGCGACGGCAGCTGGCTCGCAGGCGCGCGCAGGAAACACTGCACGGAGCGCCCCACTGTCCCACCAGCTGCCGCGCGAGCCATCGAGCCATCGGCCGCACCGCGTGGCGCGTGGCGCGTGGACGGCGCAGGGCCCGTGGAGCCAGCGCGCTCTGACCTCCTCCTCACCCAGACGGGCACGTGCTGTCGTCACTGCGCTCTGTCGCCCCCGGGCAAGGCGCCGGGCTCCCTGCAGCACAGCGCGAGCAGCAAGGTCTCCAGACCACAGGCGCGCCAGGCCCTTCATCTGCCGGGTCTGAGGGCACGTGCCGGGCACCGGTGGACACGTGCTCCGGAATGCTCACCTGCTCGCCCCCAGCTTTCCCGAGCACCTCTCGGACAACACGAGCATGTCACTCAGGGCCTGCCCTTCTCCCAGCCTGTTCTGGGAACCTTATAACTGCTAGGACAGACTCCCTTCTGTTCATCTCCAACTGGGCTGGGCCTGGAGGGCACGCAGACTCAACGGCGTCTCTGCGCAGGGGAAGCCCCCAGGACCACGTGCCACCACGCAGCACCATGTGCCCCTCGCAAGCTGCGTGAACTCGGGAGCCGGGCTTGCGGTCCGGGCATCTCGTGGAGCTGCGGACGAAAGCAGCAACACGCTTCTCCGGCCAGCACGGCCTCCAGAGTGGAGCCTGGAGGGTCTGCACCCGGCCTCCTACCACACCTTAGAACTGCCACCGTGGTCCCCGCTCTGGAGTCTGGCTTGCCGTGTGGCGATTCTAGGGAAGGCTCATCGCAGAGCGTCTCTGCACCAACACAACGCTGGTTTCTAAAGCAGGTTCTCTCTTCCCCAGTGTTTAACATTGTTCTCTAAGCGGTCCAACTAGTGACAGAAATTTGCTACTTTCTACGCAGCATTGCCGTTCCTCTCTGATTCCATCCTCCATTCCCACCAACATCTCTGTGAGTTTACATACCGTCCTGCTTCCCGGGAGATGCCCGGCTTTCTGTATCCCCCATCTCAGTCAATGTCAAATGCTCCTGGGCTCAAAAACAGATCCCACACCCACTTTCTTACTTTGAGCAGGAAAAGGAGAAATATTTACTATGAGTTATTTCAAGCATATGTAACTCCAATTCCAAAAGCATATGGAAATTATTAGAAAATTGTAGATTACCAACTCTAATTCTTCATTTTTCCAAATATGACATTTATTTGTACCTTAGAAAAAAATCTTCTAAAGACATTTTTTGCAATTGTTTGCTCTGCATCCCAGGAAACCAGCATAATGAGATAAAAATCCAAGATTTTTTTTTAAAAATTTATTAACATATACCTCTTATGTGTCTACATCTTTATTGTTTGTATATTTTTCCAAAATAACCGAATAACCTAGAACCTTTTCTAGGTAATCATCCTCCTTCTATATGATCATTACTCATTTAAGGCCATTTAATGAAGAAATACCCTCTCCTTCTGAGATATTATCTACAATTGGGTTTAAAAAAAATTAACACTCAACAGGCTTCAAAAATAATAAGACCTCATGGGCAAAGTCCTGCTGTGAGATATATACTAGTGAAACCTGGCTAAAACAAGTAAGTCTCTAAGTATAAAATTGAGCTCAGTGAATGTTACTGTCCATGAACTTGCTACAATGTTACGGAGTTTACATTCTACCAAATGGGAACAATTAATCTAAGACTACCTGGTTGGCTGGACTATAAAAGAAGGAATCTCTCTTGATATCTTGTCATTCCTTTATTTATTCCATAATCATTTCTCATTTAGTCGAGAAATGAAATCTGAAGAGCTTCCAGGAACAGACTCCGCTATCCAGGTGGGATCCCAGGGTCTTCATGGATGGAGGGCCCCTTCTGCCCTTGTGACTTTGGCAGATAATGGGGATAGTGTAAGGGGGAAGGGTACATAGGAACAGACACACCTTAACAGACACTATCTTTGTGCAGGGCACCATGTGGGGTCACTCGAGGAGGAAGAAGTCCCAGCCACAAAGGACTCCCACCTTGGTGACATTCTAATCCTGTCTCTAACGAGGCAGGCTAGACATAAGGGATAAGAAAGAAAGGGTTCAGGCCCGGGACACAGACACACTTGTCGTGAGACGGGCTCTGTGAAAACCCTTCTGAAGTACAAACAACATTCTGCAGAAACACAGACTCAGCACAGAGGAGGTAAGATCTGTCAGCCTTACGAGGTACGTGGGTTTTGATCAGCCAAAGAAAGGGGGAGAGGATCTTGCAAATAGAGAGAGCAGCATGAACGAAGGTGGGAGATGTGAAAACACATGGCATATTCAGGGAACAGCAAGAAGTCAGTGATTAATCCCACATCGTTGAGAAACAAGTCATATCACATATTCTCATACTGAGATGAGACCTGCGTTGCTCCAATCTTGATCCCATTAATTCCAAGAAGCTCCATGTCAAGCTTCCTTCTTCTTGTCTCATCAGGTGGAAATGGCAGAAGTCACGTGGTGAGGACAGGGTGGATCTCTCGCGCTGGCTTGTGTGGTTGTTGGTCCAGACTCGCAGTCCTTTCTCCTGTGGCTTGATGGTCAGTGTCAACATCATGGGCTATAGTTTCTCACAGCCCCTAAATTAATTTAGAGTCATGGTTTGCTGAAGACGATCACTGTAAAAATAATAAGAGGGGTTATTGCCATGGCCTGGGATTTGCATTCAGGAAACCTGAAATGATTCTTTATTCTCTACAGTTGCTATTATCCAGTTCAAAGATTCATCATCTTTCATGATTATTATGAGAAAGATAAGTAAGAAAAGTCAAGTCAAAATATGGACTTGGGGGGGTGCCTGGGTGGCTCAGTTGGTTAAGCAGCTGCCTTTGGCTCAGGTCATGATCCCAAGGTCCTGGGATTGAGCCCCACATTGGGCTCCCTGCTCAGTGGAGAGCCTGCTTCTCCCTCTCCCTCTGTCTGCCTCTCTGCCTCCTTGTGCTCTCTATCTCTGTTAAATAAATAAATAAAAATCTTTAAAAAAAAATATGGACTTGGAAAGTATTTGTGACTTAAAGTTCAGGAATAAGGAACATGAGTGAAGAACATGATTATCGAATAGACAGGAGTCCAATAGATGAAGAGATTTCTTACAGTTACCAAAATTATTTAAACACATATCACTACAAAGGACCGGAGGGAAAAAGGTACAGATAATCTGCAATGAGGTCCACTTCCAAAAATCTCCACATAGTTTGCTATTAGAGCTTTGTGTGTAGTTGCAAGAGACATTAACTCCAAAGACTTTAAACAATAAATGTTAATAATTGCTAAATTACTTTTGGATTTCTTATGTATATGTTTACACGTAAGTCCTTCAAAAACAATAAAGAACTGAAACATTTGCACAGAGCTGCTAAGAAAGCACGGGATAAAGCATCCTACAGGAAGAGCTTTCTTTAGTTTATCAATTAGCAGAATTAGCAGGGAGACAGGGAGAAGCAACAGATTTCACCTTATCAGAATATCTAAAATCCTGCAGGAAAGTCTTAAGTACACACAATCTTGCCTTAAAAAAACCCTAGCCTGTGGCATCTGATAGCTCTTGGGGCAGGAACAGTGAATGTTATAAACACTGACAGAGTTTTCATTTCATGTAAGTCCTAAACTAAGGAATGATCAACCTCTATCAAAAAAAAAAAAGAAATTCTTTGATTCTCTGTATCTTCTAGCAAACAAAGTAATCCCACTAACAAAAAGTTGCATCACATTTAGGAATTTCTCAGGGTTCCACCTGTGCCTACGAAACGTATCTGATTTTCAAACCGAGGACAGGGAGTTTGCTGAGCACTTTCTGCAAGACGCAGGCTGGTGCTTGGAAATATTACCACATTTAATCTTCATGAAGCCCTGGGACACGGACACTTCAATTGTCCCAATTTTAAGAGGAGGAAACCAGGGCTTTAAGGTTACTTTTATGGCCCAGGAAGTCATCTCTTTGTAACGCTAAAATGCCCTCTCAGTGCCTTGAAAAGTGGTGGTCATCCACCAGCCCAGCAGGGTTCTTAAATCCCCGACACTTGCAGCAAAGTGAGGTGGTCTCTTGCACTTAACTCGGTGACCCAAAGCTGCACACACCCGTAAGGAGGGGACCGGGACATGGCCCGGGTCCCGGGTGGGGGCCCACGGCCCAGAGGCCCTGCACACTCCTTTCCACGTTTCCACGGCATCTTAGAGAGAGAAGTGAGAGCAGAAATGGATGAGCCGGCAGGCTGCTGAGAAGAGCCAACACTCACAGAACCCCTCGGATGTGCCGGGCACTGGTCTAACTTTGCATACGTCAGCTGGCTTCGTCACGACAAGCTGGGATAGCAGTGCCCTTTCCAGCCCGTTTCCCGCCCAACCCCGGGGAAGGGCAAAGCCAAGCCCAAGGCCTTCGATCTTCCCCCGGCAGTACTGGGGGTCCAGCCAAGGCCTCAGCATGAGAAAACCTGCCAGAGGGATGCAGGACACTTCTTTTCCCTCCCATCAGGTCAGGTGACTCCAGGGCACAAGGATGGTAGGACTGACAGCTCCGCACACATATTATATCCATGAAACCTCCGATTTCCCACAGGGGAACCCTGCAGACTTAGCCTCTGCAAAGTCGTGTCTTTTATGATTCTCTTCACGAAACAGAACGTGCAAAGGAGTTCCAAGAGCCTTCTCCTTATCTGCATATACTATTTCAAAACAGTCACAGCCATTATTAGGCAGATTGTTTTTTATTTTAAATTGTAGGCTTCTGTAAATAGTTTACACAATGAGCACACATAATTTTTATTTTCAGAGAAAAAGAAGATTCCATTTCTATAAAGGAAAACTGCCTTGTCATTTCTCTTTCCCTCTCTAGGTGTATGGTGAAGCTGCATGATCTGTGAAGTCTTCAATAACTTTTATACGTGAGTGAGCTTCAACAAATCCTAAATATAAGATTTTTAGGGGATTGATTGGCAGTGAAACAGTCCACCTGGGGATGACCACAGAACAGAACTTCCCATATATTCCGAGGGCAAGGTCACATGGGCAGAGGTGGCCTAACCAAATTCAGTCAAGCAGATCAGCAACGTTTATTGAAACTGTACTAAACACAAAGCATAATACCAAATCCTGAAAGATCCTCATCCTTTAGGCAGCAGGCGACCATTAAAAGCTGATCCTAGTGGTGTGGGGGTCCAAAGTTCTCAGCTTAGCTGAAGCAGCAACCATCGTGAGGAGGTGTCACCTCCCAGGGCTCCCAGCCTCCCACCCCCTGCGACTGCACACCCTTCCCACACCCAGGCCTGACCCCGCCAGTTCCTGGGGTGCTCTTCGGTCAGCGTCCCATCTGCACAGAGCCAGCTGTGTGTCTCCTGCTGAGACTGCACCTGCTCTCTGCATTCTGGACCACACCCAGAGCCACCGTACCCAAGAACCAGTGAGCCCCGATCCCATGCCAACTCCCTGGGACTGTCAGAGCCCCTTTACAGGCACTCCTTGTCTCCTGAGGGTCCTCACGCCCCTCGTGCTGGTCTCTGCCCAAAAAGCACGCTCTCACCCCACCTGCAGTGCCCTGATCCTCAGCCCATGCCCGGGGCCAGGCTCCTCAAAATTCCAGTTTCGACTCCATTTTTGCCTTCCGGGCGACCCCATTCACTCCCAGAATCCCAGCCGGCCCCATCCACGTGGCCAGCTCCCAAAGCTGCCAGACCTTGCTATGGGTTGAATCACATCCCCAAATTCTCATGCTGAGGTCCTAAGCCCAGCACCTCAGAATGTGAGCTTATGTGGAAATAGGTTCATTGTGGATACACCTGGAAAAGATGCCTTCATGCTGGACAAGGTGGGTCCTAATCCAGTACGACCAACATGTCCTCATTTAAGGAGGAATTTGGACATGCACACACACGCAGAGGGAGCACCACGTGAACCAGAAGGCGGAGATCTACTAGAAACACCAAATATGACCCGCCAGCCATGAGAAGCAGGGGAGAGGCGGCAGGAAGAGACTCGCCCTCATGGCCTCAGAAGGAACGGCCCTGAGACACCCGGTCTTGGGCTTCTGGCCTCTGGCCTGTGAGATGATGCTTTTCTGTTGTCTGAGCCCGGGTCTGCAGCGTTCTGTTGGCCTCCTGGGAAATCACTCAGCACCTCCGTGCCCAGCAGCCCCCTGTCAGCCCCCAGCCAGCCCCCCGCTCCCACAGGGCCAGCTGGGCGCACAGCCCAAGTGCAGGCAGGACCCTCATGGGTCGCTTCCACCATCACCTCTGCCCCTCTTGAGCCCACCTTTCCTGGCCCAGGGCCTTGTGTCCCCCACACCGCCCTCCCCCAGCCTCCAGTCTTGCTCACCCTCTGCTCCAAATCCCACCTTGCCATCCGAAGGCCCTCCACCCACACAGACCTGAGTGCTTCTCCCCGCAGGGAAGGTTCCGGGTGCTGTGTGCTGCTTTCCAGATAAGACCCAGAGCCCATCCTGATGTCCCTCCGCTGACCTCGGGGGTCTCATGTCTGCTCATCCCACCTCCTGCTCTCGGGGAAGCCCCACTGAACTGGCCCTGTCCCCAAACATCCCAGAGTCCCCCTGGACTCCCTTCCAAGGCCTGTCTCTGCGGCCTGGAGGACGTGTCCTCTTCCAACACGCTGCAGATGGACAGAGGCCCAGTCGCCTCTTCTGAGAGCTTCAGGCACTCTGTGGCCCGTGGGCCCTTCCTGGGTGCCCAGAACAACAGCATCAGTTAGTCTGACGGATGAGGCTGGCATTCCGGGGAGCAGGGCTCAGGTCAGTCCTTTCCTCCGATGAGCCGTTCCCTCGCCACAGGACCTTGACTCCAGCAAACATTTTCCTAAGTGACTTCTTTTGTGAACATGTGTTTCTTGTGTAAGCTGCTCGGAGTTTTGAATTCACATGTGGGCCACTGGTCCCAATCCCTAGGAAAAGACAGACACGTGATGCAGACGGAGAGGTGGACTTGGCCCAGGCAAAGCTTATTACAGACACTTTCTGTTCAGAATTGGGACTGAGAATCGCGACCTCCAGGCCCCTGCGATGTTTTGAGGGAGGAGCAAAGTCCTGGAGCTGGGGCAGAGAAATCAGAGACGGGATGTGGGCCAACTCCTACAATAAAAAAGAAGGAAGATACCAGTCTGTGCTCTCCAAGGTGGTAGGCGCCGATTCAGATTTAACTTAGTTAAATTTAAATTAATTACAATCAAATGAAATCGAGGATTTGGTTTCTCCACCGTATCTCATGGTTCTGGAAGGAGGAGAGGAGGAGAGGTGTGGACCTACAGCCCTCTGAAGGCATTAGGACAAGACTAGAGAGAGACCCCACTTTCTCCATGACGGAACAGGCCAAGCTGCTGCTGAAAAGCAGGGAACAATGAAGTCTGTAGGGTCTTTGAGGTGTGTGGCTAAACAGTGAGTTTGGAATTGTCAGTAAAGGGAGCAGTAGGGGGGACTCATATAGTGGAGGCGGCAGAACTAGCAGGGACCCTGAGTCCCCGCCGATGGAGCTGGGGTTCCCGTTCCGTGGTTCCCACGCCCCTGGACCAGGGAAGGCAGGGGCATTCCACCAGTGCACGGCCTGGGAAGCCCTGTCCGTGGGGCAGGGCTCGCTGACCTCCGTCAGAGATGGGGAGACACGTACGGGGGTGTGGAGAGAGGCTGGCCCCTCCGAACCAGCACTGTCTGAATGAGAACTGCATGCAGGGCCACCAGCACCAAGTCGAAGCCCCAGCGTGGGCCCCGGACCAAGCCCTCCCGCCGCCCCTCCATCTTGCCGATGCGCTGTGTTCACGTAGTGGATGATCGCTGCTGTCTGGTATTTGACTTTGCTGGTGAAGTGCGAGCATGGATCAGGTATTCATCAGTATGTGTCCACTGGAGGATGAATGAAGGAATCCATCATCTGGGGGGCCCCCCACCTGGAGGAGTCGCCTTAAAGCCCTTTTGAACACCTCCCTCCTCGAGCCAGAGCGCGACGTGCACAAAAGACTATGCTGATGTCCCTGAGCCCGCACGGGGGGTCCCAACCCCACCCTCACTGCCACGCAGCCTTACGCCACGGCTTTTACCCTCTGAGGCACATTTCCCTCATCCAGAAGGAGGGGCTCATGACGCTTCGGAAACGAGCTACCAGAAGAAACTGTTGAGCGTGTCTCAAGAGAGCTAGGCACACTTCACTGTCACCACTCACTCCCCACCTTTGTACTCGCTGTTCTCTCGGTCTGCAGGGTCCACACAGGCGTGTTTGTTGACATGTGTTCCAGCCAGCAGAATAAGCCGTCTCTAAACGCAGCGGTGCTTCCTGACTCTGGTCTGATCCCCCAAACCTGGCCCAAGCCTGGCCCTGCAACCATTCAGCGAATGTGCTTCTGCAAATAAACGGGTGACCGGGTGATCACTGCACTCAGCAATCAACGGGAAATTAGTGCCTTTTTAAATTTTTTTTTTAATTTTATTTGATTATGTTATGTTAGTCACCATACATCACATCATTAGTTTCTGATATAGTGTTCCATGATTCATTGTTTTCGTATAATACCCAGTGTTCCGTGCAGTACATGCCCTCCTTAATACCCATCACCGGGCTAACCCATCCCCCCACCCCCCTCCCCTCTAAAACAAATAATCAAGTCAATAAATGAGCAGAAGACATGAACAGACACTTCTCCGAAGAAGACATACAAATGGCTAACAGACACATGAAAAAAGGTTCATCATCATTAGCCATCAGGGAAATTCAAATCAAAACCACATTGAGAGACCACCTTACACCAGTTAGAATGGCAAAAAATGACAAGGCAAGAAACAACAAATGTTGGAGAGGTTGTGGAGAAAGGGGAGCCCTCTTACACTGTTGGTGGGAATGCAAGCTGGTGCAGCCACTTTGGAAAGCAGTGTGGAGGTTCCTCAAAAAGTTAAAAATAGAGCTACCCTATGACCCAACAATTGCACTACTGGGTATTTACCCCAAAGATACAGACATAGTGAAAAGAAGGGCCATATGCACCCCAGTGTTCATAGCAGCAATGTCCACAATAGCCAAACTGTGGAAAGAGCTGAGATGCCCTTCAACAGACAAATGGATAAAGAAGATGTGGTCCACATATACAATGGAATATTATTCAGCCATCAGAAAGGATGAATACCCAACTTTTACATCAACATGGATGGGACTGGAGGAGATTATGCTAAATGAAATAAGTCAAGCAGAGAAAGTCAATTATCATATGGTTTCACTTATTTGTAGAACATAAGGAATAGCATGGAGGACATTAGGAGAAGGAAGGGAAAAATGAAGGGGGGGAAATTGGAAGGGAAGACGAACCATGAGAGACTATGGACTCTGAGAAATTAGTGCCTTTCTAAAATAAACAAGTCCTGCGTCTGATCCCTGATTTAAAGCAGAGGAAAGTGAATGGTGGAATGTGTGTCCCCTGCGGAAGCTGTGTCCCCTCCAAGTTCACTTGCAAAAATTCCCATGTGTAGGGCTCCAGGGCCAGGACCATGTCTTCAGAAGGACCCATACATAAGTGTCCCCATAATTTGGAAATTGGGGTGATTAAGTTCTAACTGTATTCTGAGCTTTTAGAGCAACTGGAAAAGCACATTAAATCTATCTGTAAGTTGAGGAATGTTTTATATGCTGAATGCTGGGGTATAATTGATAGAAACACAGCTCATTGTGTTGAAGCAACTGAGAAAAACACATTGAAAAGAAGTAAAACAATATAAAATATAGCTGGAACTTGCGAATGATAAACCATTTATTTTCCTTTCACACCATATTGGATTACAGAGAAGAGTGATGTCATTATTTTATTATTTATCACTACTGGGACTTAGCCATGTGAGACTTGGCTGAGGTATCTGGATTTCAGACCATTTGTTTTCTGCTTTTATCATTAATCATTCCTCCAGCCAAACCCTGAAGCTATGGAAATGCAGAGATCCCAAACCCCCAGCTGTTATGATCCTGGAAGACTGACTGCCAAATGCCAAATAGCATGTCTGCATGTACATGGTTGGGCCAAAGATGCTGCTAACACACCGTACAGGCCCAGGGCTGGAAGGAATGTCGGAAGTCATCTGGGCTCCTCACCTGCCAGGCCAAGGGTCTAGGCCTGGGGAGAGGTAGCATCGCACTGGAGAGCACCCGTTTTGCCTGACCCTCATTCCTAGATGCATGACTTTGGGTGAGTGATATAAATGCTCCCAGCCAATTTCCTTATTTGCAGACCCCCCCACCCACAGCCTTTTCCGGTTCCCCTTCTGAGAGGTGCACTGCAGAGATGGTGAATGTTTGTGTCAAGTATTCTGGAAGCAACATCACTCCGCAGAGGCTGGCTCAGACACTCAGCTCCATGTCACTGGAGCGTCCCACCACTGATTCCCAAAGACGGCACGACTTCCAATGGCCATTCTGTCACCTCACTGCCCAATATGGGGACCACTGGTACATGGCACACTTGAGTGCTTGAAATGTGGCCATCCAAACTGAGATGTGCTGGAAAGGTAGAATATACACTGGATTTGAAGGCTTACTACAAAAAGAGACAATGATCTCCTTCATACTTTCATAGTAATTACCTGGAAATGATAACATTTTGGTATATGAGGTCCAATAAAATATATTACTAAAACTAATTGTACCTGTTTCATTTTACTTCTTTTAATGTGGCTACTAGAAAATTTGAAATTGTACATATGGCTCCCATCTGTGGCCCACGTTCACTTTCTTTTGGATGGCACTGTCCTAACACCCCCGGCCAGCCCAGCCTAGCCCTCGCACGGGATTTCCTCTCATTCAGCAGAGGCCACCCAGAGACAGGAGCCCAGCTAGGATGCGGGGCCTTGTCCAAGGCAGCCCAGGTCTCGGCCTCAGGCTGGCTGTTCTTTCAATCTTCACACAACAGTGGGAACTCAGTCCACACCCTGTCTTACCTTTTGCTCTCAATTTTCAGGCTTTTCACATGGTATCATTTAAAACAGACACCCGTAGATACTTCCTTATTCTCCCAGGGCCAATGACCTAGCTGAGTGTTATGGGTTAATTGTGTCCCCAAAAATATATGTGCAAGTCCTAACCTCCAGTGCCCGTGCATACGAACTTACGTGGAAACAGGGTCTTTGCAGTTGCAATTAGCTACGATGGGGTCACTCTGAATTAGGGTGACCCTAAATCCAATGATTGGTGGTCTCATAAGAAGAGGAAATGCCTAGCAAAGACAGACGCACAAGGAGCACGCCCTGAGACGACAGAGGCAGCGAGCAGGCTGATGCCCGCGCACAAGGAGCCCGCCCTGAGACGACAGAGGCAGCGAGCAGGCTGATGCCCGCAGGGATACCAAGGATTGCCCGCCACCGCCAGATTCTGGAAGAGCCCAGGAAGGATCTGACCCAGAGTCTCAGAGGGAACGCGGGCCTGCTGACACCTGGATTTCCGACTTCGGTGTCCGGCCTTGTGAGAGAATACCTGTTAGTTTTAAGCCACCCCATTCGTGGTACTTCATGACAGCAGCCTCAGGAAATGAATACGGTGTCAGGAGGGACCGCCCTACAGAGCTCATGTGCTCTGCCGTGATGTAAGTTTCCTTTGCAGGTTCATAACCAAATAGCAGCCTTTTTGGAAAAAAATACATGTTTTATTAGTAATCATAAGACATAACTTCTAGAAAACAAAGCATAAAGGGTACATAATGTCCAATTCCATTTATAAAAACACAATTTATTGACAGAGAGCTAACCAGTAGTTGCCTGAAAAGGACCACCGAGGGGCACGAGGCAACTTTTGGGGGTGATGAAAACTTTATATTTTGAATCAGTGGTGGGCTCATGGGTCTGTACATTTTTCAAACTTCTTCAAAACGCACAGTTCAAACAGATGCAGTTCATTGTATATTTCAATTAAGTTGATAAAAAGCTAAGCAGGGGATTGTAATAGGCTGAGCTATTATTCAGTAAGTGTTAGCAGAACCATCTCCCTCCTGACGCGGGGCTAGCAAGGTCTCTGCTGAGCCATACCCCCTGCACTGTTTCAGCTCCTCGGACGGGCTTCTGTGCCGAGTAGTCCGTGCCGTGAAACCCTCTGCTGTGGTGCCCATGGTGTTGCTTTTATTATTTTTCATTTAAGGAAAGGTTTTGACACTGCAGACACAGTAAAAGGAAGTGAAAATCTAACGTTAACAGAAAACACACTTTTAAAAATCACATGCAGGTCAGAGTTTTTTATACTAACATTTTTAACATACTTATAGTTGCAGCTTTTTTCACTTTTTAAATATTTCACGTAACATATTGTTTGATTCTGTTGGGTCTCTTAACATTTCTGTTACACTGTCTGAACATGTTTCTCATAAGTGATTTTCATCCATTTGAAAGAACAGGTGGAAATAAGGATGCAAACAAATCATCAAGCATATGAGTCCTTAAAATCTTGTCTAGGTGGGTCATACTGTTTAAGTCATACTATGAAAAAGGACGAATCACAAACTCTTCACCTAAAGCAACTGCAAAACTCAGAAGCTAATCACAAATGTTCTTGTCATATCGATACACCAAGCAAACAATGCAAATGGTATTTTAAATATCATTGGATCCTGACGAGATTTTAGCTACACAAGAGAGGTTTTTAATGTGAGACACACTAATTTTCCTCTTAACCTTAAGCAATGGCATAATCCGCCATTAATATAAAATCCAAAAAAAAATTCTGCATCCTTTCCGCTAAAAAGTAACCACATAGACAAAAGAGATATCAGGTGCCATGGCAAGACTTTGTGTTGCCAGTACTCACAAAACAGCCCTGACAGTTTCAGCCGAAGGGGGGAAAAGCTGACAAAGATCAGAGAGTTCTCACAGGGCTTCTGCAAGTCCCTGGGAGCTGGCTAGACATTGATACAATCTCCCCGCCCACCACCACAACTCAGGAATTCCAGTGAGCACAGAGTTAGAGATACTTTAAAGATACTCTTGGAAAACATCGGATAGAAAGGGGTAAATGTGACCACCATAATGATCTGCAATGATATTAATTTACATGCCCCTCTCTGTGTTTTCTTCCACACCACACGACTTTGTCATGCACCTGCTTAACCAATTAGAGATTAGGAGAAGGTGGGACTAATTATTACTTGGTAATTGATAGAATGACTTTTGGCTCCATAAACTGTCAGAGGTATAGATAATGCACGCGCACATTTATGGGATCTCACCGACTGTACTGCTAGCCCAAGCCCAATACTACACAAAACATATGTGTCCGCATTACACTACTGTAGTCAGATTTTTAAGGGAATCCAGACAAAGTTGAATTCTTTCAAATAAAATTGTTAGTAACACCATGTTGGATCTTTAAATGCATTAATTTTTCAGTGATAGGGAGCCTGGGTGGCTCAGTTGGTTGAGCGACTGCCTTCGGCTCAGGTCATGATCCTGGAGTCCCGGGATCGAGTCCCGCATCGGGCTCCCTGCTCAGTGGGGAGTCTGCTTCTCCCTCTGACCCTCTTCCCTCTCATGCTCTCTCTCATTCTCTCTCTCAAATAAATAAAATCTTAAAAAAAAAAAATTTTCAGTGATAAATGGAGCCTGTTATTAGCGATAGGCTCCCCCTTCACTCTGTGAACCACACAGAGTTTTACTCCAATCGGTGACAGCATATGCCCAGAATTGTATGTCTTCTGACATTTATTTCACAGGACTTGTGAGCATGGCCGTAGCTGCCCACCCAGCAGCTTAAAAAATTCTAAGGACAGCCACTGCAATTCTTCAACATCTAAACAGAAAGAAATTCCTGGGCCAAACAGAGCCGATCTGATGGTTTTCTCTTTACCCTTCGAGGCAAGGCAATGACTCCAGGTCAGCAACAGGCGTGTCCCCACCAGGCTGACAGCCGGTTCCACGTGTCTCAGGGCTGCACCAGGCCCCGGGCTGGCCTGACTCTCGGACTCCACAGGGCTTGGCTTTAGGAGGCCTCTCCTCTTTTTGGAAATAAAAAACAAAGGAGATCACAACTCAAATGGCAACAAAGAGATCAGTGTTGCGGGGTTTGGCAGAGAGTGAACTCAGCCCAGCCTTCCTCGCGGCTAGCTGCTATCAAATGTAGTGTTTTCTCTCCACCATTAGCTCACTACACTGAAGAAACACAACGGTGAACAATCGTCTTGTCAGACACGGGCGGGAAGGACATGTAATTAGGAAGAAATATGTGTCCTGACTCTGTCAAGAAAGACCAAGCTCCCTGAACAGCCAGGTGACGAGAGCCCAAGGAGAGGATTTCTGGGAGTGGAGCACGAGAAGGGTGAGCCCCAGCCCCTGCTCTCTGCTCATGCTGGAGGTCAGGGTCAAGGTCAGCGAGGGCTCCACCATCACAGGTAGGCCATCAGCCTGCCTTTTGTCCTGTAGGAAAGCAGGAGGCGCTGACCTCACTGCGAGTGAGCGCACCTTTGTTGTTTTAAGTTATCTCAGGGACTTGGAAATGCCCCATGGTTTTGGTTCTCAATTATGCACACCTGGATTGTTCCACGCATAAATCACCCATTTGTGTGGATTATGAACAGCAAGGAAAAAACAAACGAGTACACTGAGGCTCACAGACTTCAGTTGGGCAATAAGGGCCATTCAGCCGGGTATGCAGGGACCCCAATCCCTGTCTTCTGGCTCCAGGCCACGCCCACTGCATTTCCGATCCAGGCACGATTGTCCACCACCCCCTTCACCACAGTGCCTGTGGGGTCGGCCATGAGGAATGATTCGGCATCAGGACCACCAAGCAGAGGATCTCTCCGGTCCTTGGACCAGGCACAAGGGGCTGGTGGGTATCCGCTGGCAAGAACTGATACTCTTGGAGTTTCCACTACATTTTGTGGAATGTGGCCTCTGCCCACGGGACTCTGAACCTCATGAACATTAAAACACAAGCAAAGTCGTGGCACTCTGGATTTATCTCAGCATCTTGCCCAGGATTTTGTTTGTAGCTGGGCTGTCTTAGCTTTAAGACATGAGCAGCACAATAGAGCCCCTCGCTGAGTGTGAGAAATACAGCAAACAATCAAAGAAAGGAAGAGAAGGGGTCAGTAGACACAAATGACATCCTTGAAACCACTGCTGGTGCCTATCAGTGAGCAAATTATTTCAAAATCTTTTCTTTAGTAGAACTGGAAATATACCCAGAGCAGCTCGTGGCTCGGATTTCTATTTAGATGTCTATCTTTGTCTTTCTGATCTGACATTTCTAAAGGTCTAGAATGATTAACTATTTTTATTTTGTGGTGATGTTTAAGAATATGGCCAAAAGCCGGTTGGCTGTTAGCAAGAAAATACTTTTGGCTTCGTGCTTGCTGCAGTGAATGGTAGTGTCGGTGGAAACATCCTATGAGCTCGCTGCAGGAACTCAACATCAGAACCATCAGTACTCTCCTGAGCCGAGAGAGCCATAATTCCGAATTCCATTTAGGAAACCACTGGGTGCTGTTCTGGTAAGTTAGCTATTTCCTCTAGAAACCAAATTTTCTTGCCCTGCCTCTCCAGAGCTGCCTGAAAGTACTGCATTAAGGTAGAAAAGGTTAAACCGGAGCAGAGGGGTTTCCTATCTCCTGCCCAACCTTGGTGCAGATCCTTCCAGCAAGCGGTTTCTGAGAAACTTCTCCAGAGCTGCCTGCCGACCGGAGGCCACCTCCTCATTCTGCCCCCCAATTTATTGTTTGTATTAACAGTCCCCACCACTGGTTGTCAAATGGCAGATTAAACATCAGAATTAACCATCTGAGGTGCTAAACCAGATAGAAACAAAATTAGAATTAAAATTAGAATTAACTCCCATTCCTGCAAGGAGTGGGGTGGGTAGGTCCAGGCAGAGGACAAATACATGGAAAATCAACAGATCAGAGCCCATGGAGGCCTGGCCCCGCAAGGTGGGCCACGGGGCTGCAGCTCTCTCCGCGGTCACCCTTCCACCCCGTGTCCCCAGAGTGGCACACGTGGGTGCCATGAAGCCTTGCGTGGTGCACCAGGGAGGCTGCCCAGAGCAGGCGCCAGAGCCATGCAGTTATTTAGGTCACCGACTTACCACCTCCTTCCTCTCAGAGAGCGCGATGTGGTTGATGTGATCAGTCCTGCCCCCGGGCGCCCGGCGGAGTCCCCCTCCCTAGCTGTCTTAACAGCCTGATTCCCGCGGCTTGTGATTAGCATGGCCTCAGCAACAACTCTGCAGGGGGCTGAGGAATGTTTTGTAATATAAACAATTCCTAGGACCCTTAAATTTGTGTCTGTGTAGGTCTAGATCTATCATGAGGGAAGCATCATACGGATTCTGCACATAGCATCCATGAAGCATGACTGTGATTCTTTACAACCAGAACTAGGTAGACACTGAACACTAGTTTTATGAAATACTTTCATTTTTATAAAAACATTTAATTAAATTTTGCATAAAGTGTATTTCAACTATCAGCTTTATTTTTTTAATTTTTCTTTTTTTTTTTTTAAAGATTTATTTATTTATTTGAGAGAGCGAGAATGAGAGAGAGAGAGAGAGTACATGAGGGGGGGAGGGTTAGAGGGAGAAGCAGACTCCCTGCCGAGCAGGGAGCCCGATGCGGGACTCGATCCAGGGACTCCAGGATCATGACCTGAGCCGAAGGCAGTCGCTTAACCAACTGAGCCACCCAGGCGCCCCTCAGCTTTATTTTTTTAAAGATTTGTATTTATTTATCTATTTGACAGAGAGAGACACAGTGAGAGAGGGAACACAAGCCAGGGGAGTGGGAGAGGGAGAAGCAGGCTTCCCGCTGAGCAGGGAGCCTGACACGGGGCTTGATCCCAGGACCCTGGGATCATGACCTGAGCTGAAGGCAGACACTTAAACAACTGAGCCACCCAGGTGCCCCAAAAACCTTTATTTATTAAAATAATTTTTATTTAGTCTTTTTATATTCACTAGTTATTATTTCTATTTTGCCTTTTTATTTTAATAATTCCGAATATTTTACCAAAAAAAGCTCTCTTAAAAACATCATGAAAAACATATCTAATTTAACTTTTACTTAACCTAAATTTATATATTATTGGTAACATGTTTAAAATTTTATATTTTGCAACTACATTTTCCTTTCTAATCTTCTAGATCAAGGGTTGGTGGATTTTTTCTACAAAAGCCCTACGTTACATCATTAAAAATGATGAGAGTTGGTATTTTGCTACAAGTAGAAAACCTGAAAATGGGGCCTAAAGCAGAGAAGAAATAGTAACAGAAAACATTCACAGAGCCAGCCCGTCAAAAATTTTAACAACAGGTGCGCCTGGGTGGCCCAGTTGGTTGGTTAAGTGTCTGCCTTTGACGCAGGTCGTGATCCCAGGGTCCTGGGATCGAGCCCCACGTCGGGCTCCCTGCTCAGCGGGAAGCCTGCTTCTCCCTCTCCCACCCCCACTGCTTGTGTTCCCTCTCTCGCTGTGTCTCTCTCTGTCAAATGACTAAATAAAATCTTTAAAAATAAATAAATAAATAATAAATAAAATATTTTCATAATGATTTTTTTTTTTTTTACATTTAAATTTTTATAGTTTCTGGGGCGCCTGGGTGGCTCAGTCAGTTAAGCGTGCCTTCAGCTCAGGTCATGGTCCCAGGGTCCTGGGATCGAGCCCCGCATCGGGGTCCCTGCTCAGTGGGAAGCCTGCTTCTCCCTCTCCCGCTCCCCCTGCTTGTGTTCCCTCTCTCACTGTGTCTCTCTGTCAAATAAATAAAATCTTTAAAACAGTTTAACAATAAAGATGAGCACACTTTTGTCGAACATGACACACATAAAATTTGTGAACAGGTGTCACTAATTTTATGAAAATTTAATTACTGATCAAAACAGCAAATATAAGCATGAAAATCAAATCCACAACTTGAACAATTTGCTATTTTGCCAACTTCAATCATAAGAAACATAACTTCACATATATTTTGATTTTATTTCTATGAACGAATATTGATTATGAACAAATATGAAGAATTTTTATTGGAACCATTTATAGCTTGTTTATAATTTTTAAATGTTAACAAACTGAATGCGTGGGTGGCTCAGTTGGGTAAGCAACTGGCTTTTGATTTTGGCTCAGGTCACGATCTCAGGGTCCTGGGATCCAGCTCCTTGTCAGGCTCTGCGTTCCGTGGGGAGTGTGCTTGAAATTCTCTCTCTCCCTCAGTCCCTACCCGCCCCCCCAACTCTCTCTCTTTCTAAAATAAATAAATAAACATTTTAAAATAAAATAAATGTTTTAAAAAAACATAGTGTATGGGCCTCCATTAATCGCAGGGATTGTTAAGGTCAGGGCAAGCCCAAATAAAAGCACAGAGGGGCTGTTTTCTGGGCAAACACGGAAGAGCCCTACATGTCCTAATCAAGGGTCTTCCTGAAAGGCTGGTTTTGATCGTGGAAGTCCCAGATCAGAAGGCGTATCCTTCCCCCACCCCCACCTGCATCTCCAGCCCAAGTTCCTCAGGCTAATGAGCAATGATGCCCACACTTTCTCCAGGATCTACTCCCCTCCCCCCAACACTTCCCAGCACAATCCTACCCAAAATCTCCACTCCAGCGCACTGGCTGCCGTTGAGAATTGTGCCACCCGGAATGGCTGCACCAGCCTGCCACACCTGTCTCCACGCTCGGGTCACATCTTCCACCTTGATGAAGCTTTCCCTGACTGCACATGACAGTCTCTCTTCTGCCACCTTGGACAGCACGTGTTCTCTGCACCCCGGGAGGAAGGCGACCTTCAAGTTATGTCACCAGGGATGATGGCTTATGCCCCGACCACCGTCTGACATTTGTTGAGGCGCTACTACATGCCAAGTACTGTTGGGTACTTGACATTCACTCTCAAGGTAGTATTAACGGAACTGAATTAACAACTCTTCCTCCCCCTGATGCTACAGGTTCTGAAATTCCTGCCACACTCTACGTTTTCCAGACCATGGAAAAACGTCTTGACCATCTTGCTGGTCAAGCTCGTATCTTATGCAAACCAACACACCCCACGGTATTTCATTAACTGTTCAGTGCAGAGGAGTCGCTCAACAAAAATGCAGTATTGTTGCTGTAGGTGTCAAAGAAAAAAAATCATATCTAAGCTTTAAGTAACTATGCAGAAACTACAGGTTACATGTATGTATGTCATTCATCAAAATAAACTCCTAGCTTAGCCTTTCCCACTTCTATACCACACATACAAAATATTTGTTTTTTTTCACATCCCAAATATGGCAAGTCTGAGAAAGATTTTTTTAAATGGTTGGAAAGATGACCAAGAAAAATTATTTCACCCAAAATGAAATTAACACTTCTCTGATAAATTCATTAGACTCCTAGAAAGCATACCAAAAAGTTAACTAATGACATATAAATGTTACGCTATTTTTTTTTCAAATATCAATATAAATAGATGAGATCTATAAAGAAAGAACCTACATCTGGTCATTATTTCTCATTGACTGCTTGGCTAGCTCTGGTAAAAGAAGAATGAGAACTCCATTTGACTGTCCACGATTTTTATGACTCTTTCTTATTTTGTATAAGATCTGTTTTATCTTTAAAAATGGGCGGGGGGAGGTGGTGCCTGGGTGGCTCAGTCAGTTAAGCATCTGACTCTTGGTTTCGGCTCAGGTCGTGTTCTCACATGTCCTGAGACAGAGCCCTGCATCTGGCTCCGCGCTCAGCGTCAGTCTGCTTAAAATTCTCTCTCCCTCTGCCCCTCCCCCCACTAGTACACGCGCGCACTCTCTCAAATAAATAAATAACTCTTTAAAAAAAAAAAAAACCTGTCTTTACCACGGAAAGATGAGAACTACACTCTTACAGTGAAAAGATACTTTGAGAGAAATAATTATTTTTAGATATCTAATCCAAATGTTTAGTTTGCCCCAAGTTCACGGTTTTGAGAAAACCGTTCTCGGAACACATGGGCCTTTGGGGGGTTGTTACAGGAAGCCGTGTTTCCATCAAGTGTATTTGTCTGTGCAGTGGTGAGCAGGCGCCTGCTCACACAGAGTCACGAAAGCTGGTTACACACAACTCTCCCGACAGTACGGTCACTGGTGTCACCTTGACAGCTGGGAATCAGCCATGGTGGGAAGAGTCACACCTCAGAAGCCGACAAATGTTTACAGTAAGGGCTTCCCCCACCCCCTCCCAGAAAGCCAATTGCTCACCATTTACCAGCACACCACTGCCTATTAGCTAAGACTTTTTCCCCCAGAATATTCTTGGTGGGCATATGGGAAGAGGAGAAGAAATAATGTAACCATTTTGAAAATGTAAACACAGATGTTGGGCGAAGGGTCCAAACGTCTAGTTTTAGGATGAATGAATGCTGAAAATCTATAGTATGGTGATTATAGTTAAAAAATACCGGATCATAGACTTGAACGATTCTAAGAGAGCAGATCTTAAGTGTTCTCACCACAAAAAAGAAATGGTAATATGTGATATGATGGAGATGTTAGCTAAAGCTACAGTGGTAATAATGTTGCAATATATAATGTATCGAAACATTGTACACCTTAAACTCATAAATGTTATATATCAACTATATAGCAATAAAGCTGGAAAAAAATTTTTCAAAAAAAAAAAAGAAAGGGGGCACCTGGATGGCACAGTCAGGTAAGGGTCTGCTTTTGACTCCAGTAATGATCTCAGGGTCCTGGGATCGAGCCCCATGTCAGGCTCCCCACGCAGCAGGGAGTCTGTTTCTCCCTCTCCCTCTGCCCCTCCCCCTGCTAGTGCTCCCAATCTCTCTCTCAAATAAATAAATATCTTTAAAAAAAAAAAAGAAAGAAAGAAAGTTTAACTCCAGAACTCCTAAAAAAACAAAAGGAATTATCATGGAAAAGTTTTTACAAGGCTAATGAGCAGTCAGTGATTTGGGGCTAAAAAATGAGGTAGCTGATGTTGATAATTACGAAGTTGGTCTCCCATACTTTTCATTTCCTTATATTTTCTACCAGTCTCTGTATTAAAGCTTTAATAGTAGCATAGAAAGTATACGTGATTTTGGCCTTAAAATTTTTCAAAAGAAACTAAAACATACCAAAAATCAGTGTTTCATGAAAAGTTCTAAGTTTTCATTGGACAGATTTTTTAAAAATAAAAATAAAAGAAGTTATGACATCTGGGCGCCTGGGTGGCTCAGTCGGTTAAGCGACTGCCTTCGGCTCAGGTCATGATCCTGGAGTCCAGGAATCGAGTCCCGCATCGGGCTCCCTGCTCAGCGGGGAGTCTGCTTCTCCCTCTGACCCTCCTCCCTCTCGTGCTCTCTGTCTCTCATTCTCTCTCTCGCAAATAAATAAATAAAATCTTTAAAAAAAAAAAAAAGCCTGTAAAATAAAGCTAAAACAAAGAAAAAGCACTAATCTTAAAAAAAAAAAAAAAGAAGAAGTTATGACATCTAACAGCTACGATTTGCCAACCAGCTCTCCAGCACCTGTACCCCTAGGAGGTAGGTATTCCCTGACCTTTCTCCCATGGCAGTCTGGAATTTGCCCCTTATGCAGAATGCCAGAAATAGATCAAAATATGTCACTATGAGAAATAAGAAAAGAATTTAAACTCACCAATTCTCTATTTTTAAAAATTTTGAATATCCTATGTGTGCTTCCCTCTGCCCCCCAGAAAAGAAGTCAGCTTAATTAGCATGTAAACTTGTTTTCCCACCAAAAAGTGTGACAGGGAAACTTTATTCAAACTAACGTGTGTTGGTGTTACTGGTGCACAATGCAAAGACATACCACATCTAACATCTCTTTTAAAATTCTCTGAGTAGGCCATTCTAAACCTCAAAGTTCACATTCAAATCTGTTTTAAGTGCTTTATTCCAGCATTTGAAATGAGAAGCAGGAGCTAAGGAGCAAACAGAGCATCAAATGAGTCCATGATGTGCATTTAAAGCTGGGTTTTCACTGAATTTTCTTTTCAATCGTTTAGCTGAGTCACCAACAGCAAATTATTCTGCATATGCGTTATGAATAATAAGCAGAGATACTACTTAAAAGCAACCCATAATCTTGGTGATAAATGGTGTTCTTACAGCCAAGATGCCATTTCCAGGTAGAACTCGTGCCCACCTGTTTCTAAATGGATTTCCACATCACTAATATCTCATTAAAAGATAAGGTGTACCTTTGGCCAGCCCCAGAAGAGCTGTAGGAAATGACCATACAGCCAAGTAAGGGGAGCTATTTCAGAATGAACAAAGACATATCACTTCCCTATCCCACCTGGACTTATCCAAGACCCATAAAGCAAGCCCACGAGGTTTGCAGCTGGGACTAGCCTGCACAGTCTGTGCTTCGAACTCATGCATTTTCCACAAATGAGAGCCCCCAGCATTCACCCATGGTCTTCAGCACTCCTGATGTGTATGTCCATGTGACGTTTTGTTATCTTGTTTCTAGTCTACAACAGATTGAAGGTAGTCAATTACAGTGGGGAGGATGAAGTGTTGAGACAAATTCAGTGGGGTGGTAAGAAGAGCTCACCAACAGAGCAGAGCCAGAAAGAGAAGGACAAAAACAGCAGGACACCAAAGACCTATAGGGGTCTTCATTCCATACACCATTACACAGCCATCTGTTTTCACAATGCTCATCCTGAGTCATTGAGACGATTATGTTACGTGAGTATGCATGAGGTCCTTTCACACAGATTTACCCTCCCAAGATGTGCTCACAGGTGTGTGAGCACTCTGCAACCACAGTTCAGTGAGTAGCCACACCTCTATCCCGGTCCCTGCAGGGCACCTGCTAGCATCCAGAGTTACTAAAATCCTATTCTGGGTTGGATGGGGTGTGTGCTCACTTGTATGGTGCCCCTGAGTCAAGTGGAGGCATATACAACACCCTTCCATCTCCCCTTCATACACCTTCAGAGAAAACTAGTCCACTTGCCCCTAGAAGAATGAGAACCCTATAGTCTACAGCTGTTTACCATCACTGGGCAAAATCTCTCACCCCACTTTCCAAGTATTTCTCTATCAAAATTATTTATTCTACCCAAAAATCTCCTTTCCAAAAGGGCAAAAGGCAAGAGAAAGTTCTATCTCTGATACAGAGAAATTCTGGCAAGAAACAAATCCCCTCAAAACTATAAAACTAAAGGCAAAACCCAGGACATCTATTTCAGGCCAAGATGTAGTAACAGGGACTGGATTCATTCTCTGTTTAAACAACTAGAAAACCAGACAAAATATATGATTTTCTGACACTGGACAACCAGCATCACTGTGGTCCCTGAAGAAGAGAAATAAACAAGGGGGCCACAATTTCTTGGCTTTCTGCCTGGAGACAGTTTCCAGGCCAAAGAGCAGATAAGCCAGGAGAACCCAACCAGACCAAGGGGGTGGGGCAGCAGTGGGGGCAGGAGTATCAGAGAGGAGGGGGCTGCCCAAAGAGCAAGCTCCAAGTCTGCAGACTCCTCTGGTGAAAAAGTGATCCATATATCCAGGAGAAATAACTACCCAAGAAAAGACGCACCATGAAGAAACAGACAATTTCCAAAGCCCACCTAAACTGGAAATAGTTGATGCTCCTGCCAGCCATGTGGGAAGACCTCATTGCACTTGGAATGTCAGGTAGACTCCTCCTAAAGCTTCCTTCCACGTGATCTGGAAGACCTAGGCAGGTATACGCCTGCTATGCTGGGATCTTCCTAGCCAGAGGCCATCTTTAGAACCATGCCAGTCTGGACCCAGCCTGCTCAACAAAGGATGTGAAATGAACCCAAAAGTCTGTCCCATGGGCTATGAGGTGGTCTGACTCGAGTTCAGCCCAGCCAAGGTACCCCAAACCAAATAGAAACTGGTCAAGTTATCAGATCTTCTCCCTTTGCATTAGATCAAATGATGAGCTTTGTAAGTTAATCTGATTCAGTCTGAGCTTTCTTGTTCATGTACAAAATGTGAAGCAATGGCTATTAATGTGCTCGATCCAAAGGAATACTGCAAAGAGTTAAATTATGCCAGTTTTACATCCTGTCTCCAGATACTGAAAATAGAAAATCAGTTTAACTAATTCCAGTGATGATTCAGGTTCTCATCCAAATTCATAGAATAAAGTAAATGTTTTTGGAATTCCATTCTGTTGAGGATGAGAGCACCTGACATTACTGTGAATGCTATTGTGAATTCAGTTAAAAACCTGAACATATGACAAAATAGTAGGTTTTGTGGGGATCACATGAGTCCACATTGAAGTGGAGCACTGTGTTGTGGTTCAGTAATATTCTTACCAAACTGAGGACGGAGCAGAAAGGTACTCAGAATGGTTGTGCTGTGCATGTGATATTCCACCAACCAGCTGTCGTTGTCAAATTGATATTTTTATATATCAAAGAGCATGTGAACTACAATGTTTTGGTGACAATGTTGTTAAATGAAAACAAACTCTACATGCTGATAGGCCCTTTTCTGCTTCCTGTCATCCACCATTGCAGAAATGTTTGCGCTTTGAAGAACTGCTTTGTACATCAAACTAAGGGTTCTACAATGGATTAAATATTTCTTACATTTTTCTAAATTTTTGTTTTAGTTTGTTCAAAATCTGTTGTAAGCTTTGATCAGATTATTCAACCCAAAGAGCCAAATAAAACCTACTTTTGAAGTTTGGACAACTTGCAATTATTGGGGAAAAGCTTGAAAACAGGACTCATTGACATTTATCCTTACAAAAACAAAAGAAACGCCAACATTTTGAATGATGAGAGGTCAACTGGAGAGGAGGATTTCATTCTGAAATTCTATAATTTTGCTTGAAAACATCTCAACTTGTAGGAGGAATTTGTTGATGAAGCACCTATTTTTAATTGTATGAATTTATATGTTGTACCACAATAAGATAAAATTCAGAAGCATCATGATTTTGTAGCATATAAATTTAACAAAACATTCAAAGAATCATCAAAAGAAACAACTTCTCTGATGAGTTTATAAAAATATTTGTCAATGAAATGTGCCCTAAATGGAAACAACAAAGACAATAACCACAAAAGTATTTGCTTGAAATATTTACAATTTCAATATTTTTTAAATAGTATTGAGAATTTTCCATATTTAGCAAAATTTGCTCTGCGCTTACCAGGTCCCTAAGCACCTCTGAGAGAGTATTTTCTCAATTAAAAATCTGATAGTAAATAGAGAAGAATCAAATGAAGGTGTCAAAAATCTCAAATTTATTAACCACAAATGTTACTTTGAAGACAATTGCTGAAAATTTTATGAAAAATTAATAAGAGACTATATTAAAACATACATTTTTTTTAAATATCAAGGACATGGTATTAAATAAAGATAATTTTAGGATGCAATGAACACATATGAATATATACCAAGAATAGTCATTTTGCTTTAAGTTCAGATAACATCCAAAATCTCCATTTGTTTTGTTTTAATGCACATAGATATTTTGTGCTTTTTTTTATATAAAAACTTGTTTTAAGAACAGTTTTTCTAATATAACTATCTTCAGATGCACCAATCTGATCAAATTAATTTGGAGTTAATAAATCTCTCTCCCTCCACCCCGTCTCTGCCTCTTTTTATGTATGTCTGTGTGACTTTCTCTACCTTCTCTATCCTCCTTCCCTCTTTCTCTCCCTCCCTTTATGCACATATGCATATACTAAATTATCTTTAATACTCTTTTTGCTATTAAAAATATCCTGGTTCAGGGGCACCTGGGTGGCTCAGTCAGTTAAACATCTGCCTTCAGCTCAGATCATGATCTCAGTGTCCTGGGATAGAGCCCCATGTCATCGGGCTCTCTGCTCAGTGGGGAGCCTGCTTCTCCCTCTCCCTCTGCCTGCCGCTCCCCCTGCTTCTCTTCTCTCTCTTTATATGTATATTTATTGGTTCAGATAATAGATTATATGATCATCCTAATCATTGGCTCAATGGAGAATGCTTCAGCTTTTCCTTCCCTCCTTCCCTTTAAGTAGAGGGAGAAAAGTGCTTGCTCCCACATCCACCCAAAATCAAGTGAAGGAGGCTGTCATATGTACCAATCACACAAATTGAGGGCTTGCAAGAGAGACAATCTGATGTGCCATTCCCCAGTTGGGAGCCTGCATGGCAGCTGATTTGCTGATCTGCCTGCCTCTCTGTACTTATATGAACCAAAGGAGAACAGAATTAAAATGAGGCAGGTGCAAAACTGGGGAAGTACACAGTCCTAGCATTTGCATGTCAAGAATGCATGAGAGAAGCACTTCTGAGATGGCAGAGTAAGGACCATCAGAAGACCACCCCTCATATGTGCTCTGGTAAACGCTGTGAATTGTGCAAGACTGTTGAATCTCAGATCTGTACCTCTGAAACAAATAATGCAATATATGTTAAGAAAAAAAAAAGAAGAAGAAGGAGGTAGCGGGGTAGCTATCCTCTAAGATTACAAACTTTGTCCCCAAAAAACCATTTCATCTTCCAACTGAAGGAACTTACCATCTTTACTTTCTCTTCTCTGCTCCTTTTCTAATCTCAAGACCCAACCTTGAATTTGGCATGCATCACTGCCCCTTTCCTAGTAAGTGTATTTGATCCTTCTGCTCTCTTACAATTTCTTATATCCCCTCTTCACTCTCCATTGCTGACCCTAGTGTATATTTCATGAAAACATATTAAAGCAACTAGAGATCCCTGCCAGCAACCCTACAACTGTGACTACATCTGTATCAGTATCCCACTCCCTCCTGTTACAACGGAAGTGGTGCCAAACGTCCAAATAGCCCTCTCTCCACATGCTCTTGCCTCCTGTCCCTGTAGCTTCTTAAAATAGGTCCATCTGACTCTTCCTATGGGATCATTCCAATAATGGCTTGCAACATTTTGAGTAACAATCATCTGAAAGAAAGAGAAAGAAAGAGAAAGAGAAAGAGAAAGAGAAGGAAAGGAGAGGAGAGGAGAGGAGAGGAAAGGAAAGGAAAGGAAAGGGAGGGGAGGGGAGGGG
>NC_058412.1:2426614-2434868 GCF_002201575.2 Neomonachus schauinslandi | reverse complement strand
AAAAAAAAAAAAAAAAAAAAAAAAAAAAAAAAAAAAAAAAAAAAATATAATCTATTATCTGAACCAATAAATATACATATAAACCGCACTGAGCAAGGACCCCGATGTGGAGGGGGGGAGGGGAGGGGAGGGGAGGGGAGGGGAGAAGCAAAGGAACCAGAAGGGTAAGGGAATTAAAACCTTCCCTCACCCTCCATCTCCCTGCTTTTCCTGACCCACTTCCCCGTTGCCATTAACAGGTTTACTTCTCCCAAAAGTTTCATTTCTTCTTCTGTCACATTCTCTCTGCCCTTCTGAGAAAGGTGAAATCTCCCCACTGAGCAAGGACCCCGATGTGGAGCTCGATCCCAGGATGGTGAGATCATGACCTGAGGGGAACACAGATGCTTAACCAACTAAGCCACCCAGGCGCCCCTCGTGGGGGTGATATTTTAATCCAATTAGGGACTAAGCTAAATCGGGACTGGACTACAATGCTCCTAAGATTCAACCACCCTTTCTCTTACTAGAAGTTCTGTGAGCAGAGGGCTTTCATGGATCTTGCTCATCATTTTTCTCTTATGAAAGATATACAGAAATATTCCACAGGGCACTGTAGAGGCTCAGACCAATTAGAAATTTGATTCTCATTATATTTTCAAAAAGTGGACATACAGGAAAAATGAACTATTCATCATTCTAAACATATAATTACAAAAGGAGCGCATAGATGACTTTCACCAACCTTGTCTAATTATTTTAGTGATCAAACTGATTCTTGAAAATGTAACTACATTACATGTAGATAGCCTGCTGGCGGGGGCTAACATATAGCAATAATTCATCAAATCACTATGAAAAAGTTTAATTTTTATCAACATAGGTTTAGATCTTATTTTTCTATTCACTTAATAGATAAACCCAATCAAATGTACTTAGCAAATCTATCAAGCAACTTAAAGGAGGAGGGTCACATATTCCAGGTATAATCCAGATATAATTGGCAATTCACAGCTTCATTCTGGAGGAAATTTTGATGGTGGCAGGGGCTCAGTGTGGTGATAAGATTCCCCATGTTTTAAACTGTCCCTCCATGAAAAGAAAGACCAATACAAGAGAAAATTGTTCAAAGGGGAAAATGTGCAAAATATTCCTAATGCCCAAGCATCAGCCCAAAAAGCCAATGTGGGTGATGAATCGACCACTGCTGATCCAGTGTGGAGTCTCAAGTACTTTGAGGAGATCCATCAGTGAAATGATGGGAGTGGGGACTTTTAGGTCCATACAATTTGCAGAGACAGTCATTAAATTGAAGAAAACAGCAAACAAGACACTTGGTGGAGGGGAGTAGGGGAGATACGTGCATTAATGTTTCTGAGGGCATTTCTGCAACTCAAAAGAAAGCTATTTCTCTGCAAGTTTTTGTTAGTATATCTTAGGCAGACAAGAAAAGGAATACAAACAACAGAGTTCCAATCTGCTCTGCTTTCTGGCTTAAATAAAAAACAAACAAGACTTACTTCTCTTAACAATCTCTTTCCCACAAACACAGAAACACACAGTATTATCTAATTAACAGAGAAACAAATGGGTTTTACCACATTTTAAATTTGCAAAAACGTCCCTGAAAGCCTTCATATGTTTCCAAGTGTTTGAGACCTTCAGCCATTTGGGTGTGCTCCAGGGACAGACTCCAAGCTGTGGCCTGGCTGCAGCCTGTTACTGGTGGAGGTTCTGGAGATCAACACAGCAACCCTGACAAGTACAGCCAAGAAAATCACTCTACAAGGAAACACAAGTTCATGTTCAACTTTTTATAAAAGAGTAGTTTGATTTAGGAGCACCCAGGTGGCTCAGTGGGTTAAGCGTCTGCCTTCAGCTCAGGTCATGATCCCAGAGTCCTGAGATAGAGCCCTGCATCAGGCTCCCTGCTCGGCGGGGAGTCTGCTTCTCCCTCTCCCTCTCCCCCTCCTCATGTGTGCTTTCTCTCAAATAAATAAATAAAAGCTTTTTTAAAAAAGACTAGTTTGACTTAGAATGTATGAAAATGGCGGGCGCCTGGGTGGCTCAGTCGTTAAGCATCTGCCTTCGGCTCAAGTCGTGATCCCGGGGTCCTGGGATCAAGTCCCACATCAGGCTCCCTGCTCGGCAGGAAGCCTGCTTCTCGCTCTCCCACTCCCCCTGCTTGTGTTCCTGCTCTCGCTATCTCTCTCTCTGTCAAATAAATAAATAAAAATCTTTTAAAAAAAAAGAATGTATGAAAATGGGATTATAAACTATTATAATTCTTTGAAGGTTTTGAAAATGGACCCATACGGCACATAAAATCTGGCTGTTTTCAAAAAGCAAACCAGAAGAGTCTCTTAACTCTACGGAACAAACTGAGGTTTGCTGGAGGGGAGGGGATGGGGGTAATGGGGTAACTGGGTGATGGGTATTAAGGAGGGCACGTGATGTAATGAGCACTGGGTGTTCTATGCAACTGATTAATCATTGACCTCTACCTCCGAAACTAATAATACACTATATGTTAACTAACATGAATTTAAATTAAATAAATATATAAATAAAATAAAAACGAGTTATGCTCCAGAAAAAAAAAAAAAGCAATAGGAGTTTCAGAACAACCTAGGAAGTTGACATTTGAGTTAAATAAAAATAAACTTTAATGCAGACCAGCTTCTAAAACATTTTTAAGATCAGTAAAAATACAAGAACATGACACTATTGAGCCTACTGTCAATGGCTGTAATTACTTTAACAATAATTGTAACAGTAAATACGTTGAAGTTCTTAACATGACAAAGTCCACTACCTGTAAGATGAGGACACTGAAGTCTCTACTGAGCACATTTCACCTTGTAGATAGCTCATGATTTTTTTTTACCAAAATGTAAAGCTAAAGAGCCTACAGCTTCTTTAACTATGACTAGAATGTGAGCAGAATAGAGATAAAAGCTGTATGTGTACACAATAAAACTTAATCCCCAAATTTTTCAAATGTCCGTAACTGAATAGAGAGATTTGAAGGCATATGTCATTTGTTGACATTAAAGTCTTTGCTGAAGAAAACTTAAATCTTTGCACTTAATTGCATGGGTATTACCTTTGTGTTCATGAAAATAAGAAAACAAATCAGTACAATCCTTTTCCCACCTAACTTGAATATTTTTTCTTTTCATTTTGAACTGATCATTCAGAAAGTAAAACTATTTTCATCCTTAGAACATCATATAGCAGTTCTAGATACCCCTTTGTGAGAGCCAAGCCATATAAAAATGCAATGATAGGGGCGCCTGGGTGGCTCAGTCAGTTAAGCATCTGATTCCTGATTTTGGCTCAGGTCGTGATCTCAGAATTGTGAGGTCCAGCCCTGTGTTGGGTTCTGCACTGGGCACGGAGCCTGCTTAAGATTCTCTCTCTCCTTCTGCCCCTCCCCACCCTCTCTTAAAAAAAAAAAAAACTCAACAATACCTTCCTATACACATTCCAAGAAAAACAAATGAGGGGAATATGTGCACAGGTTTTTTCCAAATTCCTCTGGTTTTTTGAATGATCTTTGTGAGGCTTAATTATAAAGAACTACATTTCATTCTTTTAAATGTTTACTAAAAAGAAGTACCACCAAGAAAAGGAATTAGAACACTATGCAATCCATTGGAAAACCCTCATCTTTAGCTTTTGAGAAGACACAGTGTATGGGCTTATTTCACCCCAGATGCTATTTTCTTGCTGTTAAAATGTCTGTATGCGAGATGGACGCACCATGATTGAAAGAAAACTGACATCAAGTAGATATAAAAGTGATTTTTTTAGTTTATTGGTTTCCACTCCAAGGCCATCTGAAAGACATAAAAAAGCAGGTTAAAAGAGAACTTCCCAAGACTACTCTGGCCACATTTTATTCCCAGATCCCAAGAGCTGATATTCCTGTTAGAGTCTAGATTCTGGGTGTTTTTCTAGACGGCAACTGGTGGCATGTTGAGAATCTGCAGTATTGCATGAAAGCTAATCACAGAACATTGGAACAGCAGTTTGCTCCCACGCAGGTACTGATACAGAAACAACCTTGAAAACTTATTTTGAAATTATTTCAGTAACTATTTTATATCTCATTAGTTCAGTGGTTGATCTAAAGAACCCCCTTCCTGAAGTGCAAATCAAAACCACAATGAGACATCACCTCACACCTGTCAGAATGACTGAAATAAAAAACACAGGAAACAAGTGTCAGTGAGGATGCAGAGAAAAAGGAACCCTCGTGCCCTGTTGGTGGGAATGCAAACTGGTGCAGCCACCATGGAAAACAGTATGGAGGTACCTCGAAAAGTTAAAGTAGAGCTACCCTATGACCCAGGAGTAACAATTGCACTAGGTATTTACCCAAAGAATACAAAAACACTAATTCAAAGGGATATATGCATCCCTATATTTATAGCAGCATTACCTACAATAGCCAAGATATGGAAGCAGCCCAAGCGTCCGTCAATAGATGAATGGATAAAGATGTGGTGTATATATACATATGCAATGGAATATTATTCATCCATAAAAAAGAATGAAATCTTGTCATTTGCAACAACATGGATGGAATTAGACGGTTTTATGCTAAGTGAAATAAGCCAGAGAAAGATTTTGCTCATATGTGGAATTTAAGAAACAAAACAAATGAACAAAGGGGGAGAAAAAGAGACAAGCCAAAAAACAGACTCTTACCTATAGAGAACAAACTGATGGTTACCAGAGGGGAGGTGGGTGGGAGGATGGGGGAAATTAGGTGATGGGGGCTGAGAGTACACTCATCATGAGCACTGAGTATGGAAGGGTTGAATCACTGTACTGTATACCTGAAACTAATATAACACTATATGCTAACTACACTGTAATTAAGATTAAAAACAAAATAAAATATAGAATAAAATAAAATAATATAAAGATGACCCTTTGTCCATCTTCTCCCCCTCCAACCTCAGCCCCCATCTTCAAATGTGCTAAGATGCCATGACATTGCTTGGGTCTGCATTTTTTGTTTGATTTTAATACTTAATAACTCTCTGAAGGGAATTAAGCAATCCATCCCCCAGGCACCCAGACATCCCTCAAACTGCACCCCAAATGTGAAGATCATCCGGATGTGATATTTTACAGGAAGCAGTATTTATGTATCTGTTAAAATTAAATGAGTCTATATTACACCAGGATAGTACTAGGAATTTCAGAGAGCTTAATTTCATTTGATTCATACAATAATTCTGTACTAAGGCAGGTTGAGTATTATAGTGGATTCAGAACTAACTTTTTTAAGGAAGTTCAAGTCCTGCCCCTGCCACCTAAAGCTACAGTCACACGTGACTTGGGACCAGCCTCCAAACTCCCATGATGACCGTGAAACAATGCCTGCTGTAACCTCTGCCATCTCGAGATTTTCTCACAGCTCTAACATTCTCATTTTACAGAAAACAAGTGATGCTCAGAAAGGACAAGTAGATGTTCAAGACCATATGGTCAACAAAGGTGGCATGTGGACTGGGCCCACAGTTCTCACCCCCAATCCATCCTCTTCACACGATGACACACACCAGGACACTGGGACAGAAGCATCTGGCTAAAAGGAGCAGGAAATGCCATCCTAAAGTTATTTTTCAAGCACCAAAATATGTACTAAGCATGGAGCTAGATCAGAATCGATGGGCTCTCCACCAGAAACTTATTAGTTAACCAAAAAAGCTATGGTGGTTTCCATGTGATTACAGTTTTCTCCTTACGGTGTCATAAATGCTCAGGGCATGTCCAACAAGAAATCAAGAAGCCATCATTACAGTGAAATGACAGCTTTCCTTTCTCCGTCCATAAGCCAACTCTATATAACTAATTAACAACAGTGAAGACCTTGATGATCCTAAAATCCTTGTTTCCATTTTTGTTCTGGCAGGCAAGAAGTTCCGTTAACCATAAGAGTCAAATACACTAAAAATCGTAGCAGAGAATCTGCTTGTCTTCTCTCATTTAATAACAACAACCAAAATGAAGTAACAGTAATAACTAACATATTTTAGTGCCTTCCATGTGTCCAGCACTGTCCTAAGCCCTTTATAATAAACATTATTGCTTTAAATTATCCCAACAACCTATGAATTAGGTATGATTATTAGCCCCAATTTATGGATGAGTAAACGGAGGCACGACATAGTTCACACACTTAATGGAGAAGCTAAACTTGTATAATCTGACTTGAGAGTCCATTCACTTAATCACCAAAAATGTACGTTTCCATGGGTTCTACTGTCAATTTCTAACATATAAGGCATATGTGTGTGTGTGCGTGTGCGTGTGTGCATGTGTGTGTGTGATGTATATGTGCTTGGATATATATTATAATATGTATAATTATAAGATACCTTAATTCACTTTTAAATAGGAAAAATTAATCATAGATCACTATGTAAATATATGCCATTTTCAGGGCAGATGAGTCACTCTGGAATACCAGATTCAGACTGATATTGTAAGAAATGAAAGTCTGAGCCAGGTGGCAATATACATTATGTCTCACTAATCACTTCCCTCCCCTTCCAGCTTTACATTCAGGGAACAGAAGAAGGAATTCCAGATTAATTTAGTCTTAGTCACTTTTTTTTAATTTTGGCCACCAAAATATGAAATGCACAATTTTAATATTGTACTAGCATACCTCTTCTGTATAATGTGAAAAGAATGTCTAATTTTATTTTCATTTGCTTTATGATCCTTTCTAGCTTCTGACTGTTGTTCTTTACAACCTGATATTTTGTTTTCATGGCATTTGTTGTTTAGTTTTTTCTCGCTGGGTCACATCTCTTTTTGTCCCACTGATGGGTGTTCAAATGATTCTTGTTTGTCAGGTATCTGTTCTTGGGATGGTTGTCCCAAAGATGGCTTTTCAAATGATTCTTGTTCATCAAGTATCTGTTCTTGGGATGGTTGTCCCAAAGATGGCTCTTTGAGCAATTCTTGTTCCTCAGGTTGTTCTTCTGATTGTGTCGATGATGATTCTTGTGATTGTTGTCCCATTGGTGGTTCTCTTTGGTCTTCTATTTTTACTGGGGTTTCTAGTAGTATAGGTGTGTTTTTTTCCTCTAGAATGTCATATGGTTCTTTTTCTTGTTTTCAGTAAACAAAATAAAACAAAATCACCAATAAACATAGTAGCCTTCTAAACCAAGTGAAATAAATCATAAAATGACAAACATTGCTACTATATCATTGATTTCATATTGATAGAATTATTGAAATAATTCTCACACAGTATATTACACTTACAATGTGCTTTACATACATTATCACTTTTACTCTCACTTGGAAATAAGATCTTAAACAAGCATAAAATAGGTAGAATGCAAAAGTATCAAAGAAGCTTAAGAAAAGCAAGTATAAATGATGTTACCACATATTAAATAGGATGTATTTGTTAGTTCTTTAAAAATTGAAAAACCATAGGCAAGGCTCTTGCTTTTTCATAGGTCACTGAGGTGTGCGTGTGTTTTTCATAGGTCACTGAGGGGCTTGGGTGGCTCAGTCGGTTAAGCGACTGCCTTCGGCTGGGGTCGTGATCCTGGAGTCCCCGGATCGAGTCCCGGATCGAGTCCCGCGTCGGGCTCCCTGCTCGGCGGGGAGTCTGCTTCTCCCTCTGACCCTCCCCCCTCTCATGCTCTCTATCTCATTCTCTCTCTCAAATAAATAAATAAAATCTTTAAAAAAAAAAAAAGGCACTTTTAGTAAGATCAAAAAGAAAGAATCAGAGCGCAGAAGAATCCGGAGCCACTGTCTTTCTCCAGAAGAGGCACCAACACATGAAAACGACCTACAGAAGCAGAAAGATTACGAGGTACTTATTAACCTATCACTTGCCAAACCACACTTGTCAATGATACAGGCCACTGGGCATAGGGGATCAAAGGCTGCTCCTGGAAACTGAAAAGAGAACTATTTGAAATTAACTGCGGAAGAACATCTTCAGTGAGTGGCCTCACAGAACCTCAGAGAAGCCAGGCATCTTCGCCGATGTGCTTACCTGTTGCCTTCCCTCCAAACCTGTTCTTTCTTTCCTTTGCAGAAGCAAGACCTAGACTCCAATCCAGAGCCCCAACTCCGACTTCATCCTTGCCCCTCATATCCTGCCTGTGGCCAAATCTGGTCAATCTGGTCAACTCCACGAATCTTCCTGCAAAGCCCTTTCTCTTTCTAGTAGTGGCCCACGCCCGCTCCAGGCCTCTGTCACCTCAGGGAGCGCCGCCCC
>NC_058412.1:2407713-2426604 GCF_002201575.2 Neomonachus schauinslandi | reverse complement strand
CAGGGAGCGCCGCCCCTTCTCCGCGGCCCACGCCCGCTCCAGGCCTCGTCCCTCACAGAATGTTGTGAGTGAAGGTAATGCTCTCACCTTCCCCTTCCCTCCTGCTGTCAAAGTCACTGTCTTCAACGTAAACTTGATCATATCGCACCCCTGCTGGCACAGCGACAGGATAAAGCCCAAACCGTCAGAATGACACAGAAGGTTGCAGCAAGGACGGCCCGGGGACCACCAGGGCCGCACTCCCCTCCCCCTCCCCGAGGGCAGAGCCACCAGAGGCCCTTCCTGCCGGCCCGCCTGCACACGGGGCCACACTCCTGTTCGGGCCCCCGGGCCCGCCGCTCTGGGCTGAAGAGGCTACGGTCTGAGGTAACCTCCTGCTGCTGCTAACCGGAAGGCCGTGCGGGGAAGACGGCGCCATGGCAAAACCCAGGACCCCGCGGCCCGGCTGGGAGCAGAGACACCCAGCGGGGCCTCCGCCCCACGGCAGGCCCCGAGCGACCCAGAAAGACTCACTCACGGTGCAAAGTCCCGGAGACGCGGCGTTGCTGGGCCCGGCCTATTCGGCCATCGGAGGACCTTAAACCGCCTCTGCCCTGCATTTCCGCCCCCTGTCCCACCAGGCCCGCAAGCCACTTTCCGTGGGCACGGCGGAAACCACGGCCCGGCCGGGGCCTGTGCGCATGCGCACGTGCGCAGCCCTTCGCCGCACCGCCTCCTGGGCGGATCCCTACCGAGCCTCACACGCCCCTGAGCGACCCTCTGCGTTACTGCACAATCTACACACCCCTGCAGCCTCCCTCCTGGGCCACAGGCACGCTCCAAGACCTCCACACACGCCCCACCCATGCGCGCCCCTGCGCCCCCTCCCAGCGCCAGCGAGCTGCTGGCGGAGAGCAAGGCCGAGCCCTCCTCGCGCATGCGCGGGGCGCTCAGCCAGGCACCCGCCCAGACCCGCGGGTCCACACTGCTTCCCTCTGTGTTCACGCGAGTCCCGCCTCCGTCCTTTAAGAATAATGTTGCAAAGTCGCCTTCCCTTTCTGGGTTCCAGTTATTCTTTCTTTTTCTTTTATTTCCCGGTTATTTCTTTCTTGAAACACAGGGTAAAAGTATGAATCTTTAAAATGGAGGATTACAGTGGTGAGTGAATGAAAGCAGGCAGTGAGCTGTAAAAATTGATCATGATCAACTCGTGATCACATACGAGTTGAAACAGCAAAGGGGGAACTAGGTACTGCCACAAGGTAACCTGACCGTGTGCCAAATGACAGGGGGAGGCAGTGAGAGCCAGCATGGCTGAAGCCGCCTTTGCAAACCTTGGGGAGGCATTCAGCGCGGGGGACCCACTCAGCAGCATGGGCCCTCCTGCACGCTCCTCCTGCAGGTGGGCGTGATCCCTGCTCACAGTCCGCCTGCCCCCACAGGCGGGCAGGGCTGCGTCACTCAGCCTTGGGTCTCCAGCGCCCAGCTCAATCCGACACGCGGAAGGTACTCAGAAAATGTAAGGATAAGGCCATAAAGAATGAACGAACCAGCTGTCCCCCAGTCCTACACATAAAGCTTTCTTAAACACATAGAAAATTAGAATGTGCAAGATTAAAAATAGACTTAAGATATTAAAGCACGTTTACCCCCTCACTGAAATGGACAGATCATCGAAGCAAAAGAGCAACAAGGAAATAAAGACTTTAAATGACACACTGGAACAAAAGGACTTCACAGACATATTCAGAACATTCCACCCCAAAGCAACGGAATACACATTCTTCTCTAGTGCCCATGGAACACTCTCCAGAATCGATCACATCCTAGGTCATAAATCAGGTCTCAACCAGTACCAAAGGATTGGGATCATTCCCTGCCTATTTTCAGACCACAATGCTTTGAAACTAGAACTCAATCACAAGAGGAAAGTCAGAAAGAACTCCAATACATGGAGGCTAAAGAGCATCCTACTGAAGAATGAATGGGTCAACCAGGAAATTAAAGAAGAATTAAAAAAATTCATGGAAACCAATGAAAATGAAAATACAACTATTCAAAATCTTTGGGATGCAGCAAAGGCAGTCCTAAGAGGAAAGTATATAGCAATACAAGCCTTTCTAAAGAAACAAGAAGGGTCTCAAATACACAACCTAACCCTACACCTAAAGGAGCTGGAGAAAGAACAGCAAATAAAGCCCAAACCCAGCAGGAGAAGAGAAATAATAAAGATCAGAGAAGAAATCAATGAAACAGAAACCAAAAGAACAGTAGAACAGATCAACAAAACTAGAAGCTGGTTCTTTGAAAGAATTAATAAGATTGATAAACCCCTGGCCAGACTTATCAAAAAGAAAAAAGAAGTGACCCAAATCAACAAAATCATGAATGAAAGAGGAGAGATCACAACCAACACCAAAGAAATACAAACAATTATAAGAATATATTATGAGCAACCATATGCCAGCAAATTAGATAATCTGGAAGAAATGGATGCATTCCTAGAGATGTATCAACTACCAAAACTGAACCAGGAAGAAATAGAAAACCTGAACAGACCTATAACCACTAAGGAAATTGAAGCAGTCATCAAAAATCTCCCAAAAAACAAAAGCCCAGGGCCAGATGGCTTCCCAGAGGAATTCTACCAAACATTTCAAGAAGAATTAATACCTATTCTTCTGAAACTGTTCCAAAAAATAGAAATGGAAGGAAAACTTCCAAACTCATTTTATGAGGCCAGCATTACCTTGACCCCAAAACCAGACAAAGACCCCATCAAAAAGGAGATTACATCCCAATATCCTTGATGAACATGGATGCAAACATTCTCACCAAAATACTAGCCAATAGGATACAACAGTACATTAAAAGGATTATTCACCACGACCAAGTGGGATTTATCCCTGGGCTGCAAGTTTGGTTCAACATCCGCAAATCAATCAATGTGATACAATACATTAATCAAAGAAAGAACAAGAACCATATGATCCTCTCAATAGATGCAGAAAAAGCATTTGACAAAGTACAGCATCCTTTCTTGATCAAAACTCTTCAGAGTATAGGAATAGAGGGTACATACCTCAATATCATAAAAGCCATCTATGAAAAACCTACAGCGAATATCATTCTCAATGGGGAAAAACTGAGAGCTTTCCCCCTAAGGTCAGGAACACGGCAGGGATGTCCACTATCACCACTGCTATTCAACATAGTATTGGAAGTCCTAGCCACAGCAATCAGACAACAAAAAAATAACAGGCATCCAAATCGGCAAAGAAGAAGTCAAACTCTCACTGTTTGCAGATGATATGATACTTTATGTGGAAAACCCAAAAGACTCCACCCCAAAACTGCTAGAACTCATACAGGAATTCAGTAAAGTGACAGGATATAAAATCAATGCACAGAAATCAGTGGCATTCCTATACACAAACAAGAAGACAGAAGAAAGAGAAATTAAGGAGTCGATCCCATTTACAATTGCACCCAAAACCAGAAGATACCTAGGAATAAATCTAATCAAAGAGGCAAAGAATCTGTACACAGAAAACTATAAAACACTCATGAAAGAAATTGAGGAAGACACAAAGGAATGGAAAAACGCTGCATGCTCATGGATTGGAAGAACAAATATGGTGAAGATGTCAATGCTACCTAAAGCAATCTACACAGTCAATGCAATCTCTATCAAAATACCATCCACTTTTTTCAAAGAAATGGAACAAATAATCCTAAAATTTGTATGGAACTAGAAAAGACCCCAAATAGCCAGAGGAATGCTGAAAAAAGAAAAGCAAAGCTGGTGGCATCACGATTCCAGACTTCCAGCTCTATTACAAAGCTGTCATCATCAAGACAGTATGGTCCTGGCACAAAAACAGACACATAGATCAATGGACAGAATAGAGAGCCCAGAAATGGACCCTCAACTCTATGGTCAACTAATCTTCGACAAAGCAGGAAAGAATGTCCAGTGGAAAAAAGACAGTCTCTTCAACAAATGGTGTTGGGAAAATTGGACAGCCACATGCAGAAGAATGAAACTGGACCATTTCCTTACACCACACACAAAAATAGACTCCAAATGGTTGAAAGACCTCAATGTGAGACAGGAGTCCATCAAAATCCTAAAGGAGAACACAGGCAGCAACCTCTTTGACCTCAGCCACAGCAACTTCTTCCTAGAAACATCGCCAAAGGCAACAGAAGCAAGGGCAAAAATGAACTATTGGGACTTCATCAAGATAAAAAGCTTTTGCACAGCAAAAGAAACATTCGACAAAACCAAAAGACAACCAACAGAATGGGAGAAGATATTTGCAAATGACATATCAGATAAAGGGCTAGTATTCAAAATCTACAAAGAACTTATCAAACTCAACACCCAAAGAACAAATGATCCAATCAAGAAATGGGCAGAAGAATTTGCCACGATGTGGATGGAACTGGAGGGTGTTATGCTGAGCGAAATAAGTCAATCAGAGAAAGACATGTATCATATGACCTCACTGATATGAGGAATTCTTAATCTCAGGAAACAAACTGAGGTTTGCTGGAGTGGGGGGTGGGGTGGGAGGGATGGGGTGGCTGGGTGATAGACATTAGGGAGGGTATGTGCTATGGTGAGTGCTGTGAATTGTGCAAGACTGTTGAATCACAGATCTGTACCTCTGAAACAATGCAGTATACGTTAAAAAAAAAAAAGAAGAAGAAGATAGCAGGAGGGGAAGAATGAAGGGGGGGAAATCAGAGGTGGAGACGAACCATGAGAGACAATGGACTCTGAAAAAAAAACTGAGGGTTCTAGAGGGGAGGGGGGTGGGAAGATGGGTTAGCCTGGTGATGGGTATTAAAGAGGGCATGTTCTGCATGGAGCACTGGGTGTTATGCACAATGAATCATGGAACACTACATCAAAAACTGATGATGTAATGTATGGTGATTAACATAATAATAAAAAAATTTTTTAAAAGAAATTGAAACTGAATGGTAAAAAAAAAAAAAAAGAAAGAAATGGGCAGAAGACATGAACAGACATTTTTCCAAAGAAGACATCCAAATCGCCAACAGACCCATGAAAAAGTGCTCAACATCGCTCAGCATCAGGGAAATCCAAATCAAAACCTCAATGAGATACCACCTCACACCAGTCAGAATAGCTAAACTTAACAAGTCAGGAAACAGATGTTGGCGGGGATGCGGGGAAAGGGGAACCCTCCTACACTGTTGGTGGGAATGCAAGCTGGTGCAGCCACTCTGGAAAACAGTATGGAGGTTCCTCAAAAAGTTGAAAATAGAGCTACCATATGACCCAGTAATTGCACTACTGGGTATTTACCCCAAAGATACAAATGTAGGGATCTGAAGGGGCACGTGCACCCTGATGTTTATAGCAGCAATATCCACAATAGCCAAACTATGGAAAGAGCCAAGATGTCCATCGACAGATGAATGGATAAAGAGATGTCGTGTATATATATATATATATATATATATATACAGTGGAATATTATGCAGCCATCAAAAGGAATAAAATCTTGCCATTTGCAATGACGTGGGTGGAACTGGAGAGTGTTATGCTGAGCAAAATAAGTCAATCATAGAAAGACATGTATCATATGACCTCACTGATATGAGGAATTCTTAATCTCAGGAAACAAACTGAGGGTTGCTGGAGTGGTGGGGGGTGGGAGGGATGGGGTGGCTGGGTGATGGACATTGGGGAGGGTATGTGTTATGGTGAGCCCTGTGAATTGTGTAAGACTGTTGAATCACAGACCTATACCTCTGAAACAAATAATACATTATATGTTAAAAAAAAAAGAAGAAGAAGAAGAAGAAGATAGCAGGAGGGGAAGAATGAAGGGGGGGAATTGGAGGGGGAGATGAACCATGAGAGACGATGGACTCTGAGAAACAGACTGAGGGTTCTAGAGGGGAAGGGGGTGGGGGGATGGGTTAGCCTGGTGATGGGTATTAAAGAGGGCACGTTCTGCATGGAGCAGTGGATGTTATAGGCAAACAATGAATCATGGAACACTACATCAAAAACTAATGATGTAATGTATGGTGATTAACATAATATAATAATTAAAAAAAGATATTAAAGCACGTTTATGTGAGTAATAGATTACCATGAAATGTAATATAAGTTTATGTTAAATATTAATATAAAATAAAATAATGTGTTATATTATTATGCAATAAAACATATTTCCAAACTCCCTGAGCTCTCCTTGCCCTTTAAATGCAGTTGCCAACGAGATGCTGCTAGTCCCACACACACATGCTCCATTTCCTATCAGAGCCGAGCCCACGACCCAGTGGACCTCTACATGGGGCTAAAAGTGCATCACTTGGGTGCACTCCTCTGTCTCAAGTCTCCTGTCTGAAATCTGTACTCCTTGTCACAACTTTCAGGAGCTTTAGTTTTTCTCGTCTCTGCTTTTTTTTTTTTTTTTTTACAATGTATTAGAAGGGTATGCCGTGAAATATTACAATTAATTGCATGATGCCTGGACGGAACTGTGGGCTGACAGACAGCACCACCACATGGTGGGTCTAAACCAGCACTTGTAATGCACTGAAAAACCTGGCCATCCAAAGTACAGTTTAGGGGGGTCCCTGCTTAGTGATGAGAGAGTAAGTCATCTGTTCAAAGCCACATAATACAAGTGGAAGGCGGCCAGTAGACAGAAGGGCCGGTGGGTGCCCGGTCTGGGGCGATATATAAAGTGACCTACGTGGGACCGTTTCAATGGGGAAACTCACAAATGGACAAAGTGAGCCCAGAACAGCCATCTACACGTGTCACACGTGCCCCACAAATGATCATCGATAATTCACTCTCTTACCAGGAAACGGAACCACTTTTTTATTCTTGCTGAGGTTCTTGAGAGATGCTAAAAAAGAGAGAAAAATCCAGATATTAATAAACTGACCAAAGGGTTTACATACCATGAGATTTAGAAGTAAGATCTACAGCTAAAGGAATTGCTGGAATATAACCAAGTAGGCTAGTTTAGAGAGAATTTAGAGCCAGTTTCAGTAAATGGATAATCATGCATCATGATACAGAAAGTCATGCCAACATTATGCAAATTGTAGTTTCTGAGATCACAGGGCAACTGGCAAAACTGTGATCTTATTTTTTTCCTCTAAAGAAAAGCACATTTTTCTTAAACTACTTCCTCATGCAGCTTCATTGAGGGAAGTCAGGGGCACATGGTGCCATTTCCTTCCCTCCACACAAGATTTAGTAGGTAACCGAGTCTCTCCGGTTACAACAGTAAACCATAAAATGCAGGTGTTGGGTGTACCCTACAAACAACCAGAAAATGTAAACCAGCTCAACTTACACAGCAGCTGCCTTTCAAAGACCCCAACAGTAAATAGCAATAAAAATAGAACATTCAGTCTAAAATGAAAAACACTAAAAGAAATGGATGACAACGTCAACACTTGCAAGACAACCCACTGATACACACAGTATGGCGTGAATAAATGCAGCGCAGCTTGTGTGGGTCTGCCCCATTTCACAGCCTATCTGGCAATTTTGCTTTGACTTCAGGTATTCTGAGGTTTATGGAGTCTCTGTCAACTCATGAGCATAGCATGAAAATCTCGGTCCTATCATAGATACATGCTTCTGAGTGTACCGATGTGCCCAAGTTCCCACTGGCATAATTAACACAGAAATACTTTTGCTAATAACCACTTCAGTGAACTTGAACTCAGGAGCCAAACAGCTAGACTGAAGCTGTTCTGAAGGCTTGACATTTTGGCAAGTGGGATGAAAAAAAGATGGACAAGAGCAGCTGGGGGAGCTGACAGCCACTGGAGGAAGAAATTCAAGAAGCTGTTACAAGATGTGATTGGAGAGATTAAACTGCCAACGGCAGCAGCTGGAGAATCTGAAAACTGGGACAGAAGAAAATGAACGAGAACTCAGAGTTTCAAGAGCAGGCTGGTTGTGAGGACATCGTGGGAGGCCAAAGGCCGCCCGGAACCAGACTCCCCAGCAGCTGGAGGAGGTCAGGAAAACCCTGCCTCTGTCCACAGAGAGTTCCATCCATTTAACTGCTTTAAAGTATATGTGATTTGAACATGTTGTGAGAGCGGTAGTCAGCACTTGCCTGGAAACCTCATTTTCGTTGTCATCATTTCTATGACTGCTACAGTAGACGGCAGCCACTCGCTATAAATTAAGATGTCAGGCTCAAATTGGTGAAAATAAATCCCATGTTTTGGTTTAGGGTATAATTCGTTTGCAAAATGTTAGAAGCCCAGTGTTAGATAGCATTTAATTTTTGTACTTTGTAACTATTACCTAGGCGTCTGATTTCTCTGTGGGCTAGAATGTTTTTTAAATAAATCAGCAAAGACATTTTCCAAGTCCTTAGAGGGAATTACAAATTAAATCAAAAAATAGTTTGAATTCACAACATCTCTGATAGTGGCTTGAAGGATTCCTCTCCCACTGGGAACCTAGAAAAACAGGGAACCTAATGAGCAAGACTGCAGTCAGTATAAGCTATTTTATTCTTAAAATAATTTTAATTTTCTGCATTCAAATGTGCTCATGATAGAAAATTTGGAACAAAGAGAAAAGCCTCCTAAAATGGAAATAAATTTAAGTCACAGACCCACCACTTGCTGTTTTAAATTGTAATCTACATGAAATCTGGCAGTAGAGAATAAGAACTGGTCTGACTTTAGAGCCTTAGGATAAACTTCAGATGCAGATTGCTGGTTCAGAGGTACCCAAGCTTCAAAGTGCCCTGCAGAAAAAATGGCCCAAGTCATACCCTCCTGAGGACATAGCTTCCCAAGTGATGGTTGCTGGCTCTTCCACATGCTCAGAAGCGGGGACAGGTCCTCCTTGCTCCTCACTGCCATGTCCAAACCGTTAGTCCTTCCTCCTCCCTAAAACCCTTCACAGTTCGTGTCCTCAGACTCTACTTGCCACTTACCCTCCTTGGAGCGGCCCACCCCTCTCTCCCTGACTCTCCCAGTCCTCAATCCCTCTCTCAGAGCCCCTGTCAGAACCCTTGGGGATCTCAACAGCCACTCGAGACAAATCTTCCAGACTTGGTCTCTCAGCTCTGCCATCTCATCACATCCAGCAAGCCTGTTCTCCATCCTTCTCCCAAGACCACACCTTGGACCTCATCACCACCAAGCAACGTGATGACCCATGTCCACTGCCCTCTGTAATCCTGACAGAGTTCTAATACCCCCTTCACCTCACTTCACCTGGAGTTAACATCTTATATAACCATGGTGCACTATAAAAACTAAAATTAACATTAAGACAATACTATTTAACTACAGGCTTTGTTTGGATTCCACCAGTTTTTCCATTAATATCCTTTTTCTGTTCCAGGACCCAATTCACCATAGTGCCTTGCAGTCAGTGGTCGTGTCTCCTAGTGTCCTCCAAACTGTGACAGCTTCTCAGGCTCTCCTCACTTCCCATGGCCAGGACACTTCTGAAGACTACTGGCTGGGTATTCTGTAGAACGTCCTTCAGGTTGGGTGTGGCTGATATCTTCTCACGAATGGAACGGAGTTGTGGATTTGGGGGAGCAACACCAGAGAGATGCAGTGTCCTTCCCACTGCATCCTACCAAGAGGTATATGAGATTGACATTACCTTATCATTGATGGTACTAACCTTGACCCCTTGAGTTCTCCACTATAAAACATTCCAACGTTTCCTTTTAAAGATTGAAAACTGATGATTTCATCCTTACCTTTTATTTTACACATAAAAAATAAGACCCAGATAGTAACAGTAGTAGAACTTCATCAGAAGAGAAATTGCAGAGGAGATGGGGTGGGAGGGATGGCTGTTGGATCTTTATGGTCCCTTCCTAGACTAAATTCCAATCATGTTATAAGCTGTTTATTCTTCTCTTCTTCATACTGATGAAAACATATCAGCATCTCATTTGAAAGGAATGACAACACATTATGCTATCGGTATTATTCCTGTGAAATTTGCCAAGAAATTCAACAAAAGTATATGGTGAAAGCAGGTGAGAATGCCTTCCTGGACCATTCAACGTGAGCAAGTGTTTCAACCTGAATATTTGCCTGGCACACAACGACAGTAAAATGTCCACTGGAGGACCAGTCAAAATCAGGTGTGCAGAGGTGGCTGGAAATTAAAGCAAGACACTGATGGAGGCGTGACACAGCAGGAGAGGGCCCCTTGGCCAAGCGAAGAGATGCAGGTGTCTCTTCACAATGAGCAAAGAGACCCGCAGAACTCAGGGGAATTCCAAGAGAAGCCAGCACAGAATGAAGAATGGCTGTGGGTTTATATATAGTTCAGAGCTCCCAATATACCTTCAGATTACTTTCCTCATTTAACACAACAGCGCCATATGCTATCAACTCTGTAGATGAGGAAAATAATGTTAAAAGAATTTGAGTGACTTGCTTGGATGCCACAGATCCCAGGGGCAGGGTGGGTACTTGGCCCCCGAGCTCTCGGTCTAGCACACTTCCCTCCACACACATCGTTGATTAAACTATTAAGGTTCATTTGAATGCTCAGTACCTCCGATTAACACTTTGCTTCTCCTTATCAATTCCCAAATAGTTTTAATACAATTTATAAGTAATTACATATTAATGTTGTCTTATCAGTTTTAATGTATCCAATGACAGCTCCACAAGACCATTTTGGAGGAGTGATGTCAATAAACGGGGAAAGCCTATATCCTGTTTCCATGGCTCTCAGGTAAGACAACGGCCCCTTTTCCTGCACCCCTGCGTATAAGGCACATAGTCTCCCATCACTGAAGAGGAAAGCAGCCATATAAACTCAACTTGTCTAGACGCCAAGAAACAATTTTTATGAACTTGAAAGATCATTTAATCGAGCTAACATTATTAATCCTACGAAACTGGAGAGGGGCTTCATATTCAGGCAGACCTCATTTTATTGCAATTTGCTTATTGCACTTTGCAGATACTGGGTTTGTTTTTTGGTTTTTGTTTTGTTTTTGTTTTTGTTTTACAAATTGAAGGTTTGTGGCAACTCTGCATCAAGCATGTGTGTCAGCACCGTTGTTCCAACAGCATTTGCTCATGTTTGCATGTCACATTTTGGCAATTCTTGCAATATTTCAAACTTTTTCATTATTGTCATACGTGTTACAGTCATCTATGAGCAGTGATTGCCACTCACTGAAATCTCAGATGAGAGTATTTTTTAGCAATAAATTATTTCCTAATTAAAGTATGTACATTGATTTTTAAACATAATGCTATTACACACTTAACAGACTATGATATGGTATAAATGTGGCGCTCTGGAACCAAACCCACAGGATCTCCCAAGAATGACTGTAGATCAATTACTATACTGGAACTGAGTTAGTCTGGCTAGCCCAAGAAAGAGAGAGATCTTAGGTTCTCAGAAATGACTTAGGTTTAGGAGTAAAGAAAGTATCTAAGGAGAAAAGTATAGTGCACACTTTTCTCTAGAATTACTTGGCTTGAGTTCTGTCTAAAGGCAAAGATTAGATTCAAAACTCGAACAACCCCCAGTGAACTAAAGTCAAGCCCTCGGGGTGGGCAGCATCACGAGGGATGGGCAGCTCCTCACATGCTCATCAGCTGAGAAGAGCGGATAGGAGCAGCTGAACCACACTCAGATTGCACAAATCCAGCCCAACTGGAACCGGAAGGGAGTGTCTGATGCCATGGCCCCCTCTTACCCATGAGCACTGGGGCCCCGGGACCGGTCTGAGCTGACACAGCCAGGAGACCGCAGGCTCCAGGACTACTTCTGGATGCTCTGCGCTCACTCTCCTCTGTACCAGGTTTAGTCTAAGCACCATTTTACACCTACCTAAAAGATCACAGAATATCACTAAACGAATTTGCCAAAGAAAATAAAACCTCTTAAATAACAGCACTTATAATGTACAAAATGGAGAGAAATGCCCACTGGCCAAGTTACTGCCGACCAAAGACCGAAGACCATACAGAGGCACTCAGACACGCTGATGGGTAGACAGGGAAACGCAAACCAGGGCCAGACACCAAGCCAACGATAACCATCTGTTTTTCTCTCAGTGTTCCTTATCCTGGGTCAAATAAGATGTGTGTTCAGTGCAGTCATTTTCTGCTTGGTTAACACCCTCCCCTACTGACCAGGGCTGGCCTCACACACCTTGGAGCTCAACTACTTCCTTCCCACACCTACTTAACCAGTAGTCAGCTTCTTCAAAGTAAAGGTGGCTTCCATGTACAAGGGAAGTTGGGACACCAACTTAGTTTCACACTACAGTGTAAATAACTGGTAACAGTTCCCCAGAGCAGAGGCTTTATATACTGGCCACCCGATAGGAAGAGAGAAAAGCAGGGAAGGACCCACTGAGTGGTGGGGAAACAGGGAAGGGGCCGTGAGGGCTGACATCCCTGAAACCCAATCACCAATCTGCTCGGGGTCACTCTGATGAGATTCATAAAAACAGCAGGGAATGAGCAGAAGCCTGGTTCAGGCAAGGAAGTCCCCTCACTTTACCCAAAGATAGGAAATGAGAGTTGAAAAAATAAACCGTATTAATTAATTTGGCCAGAGCAGGCTGTACCACAAGTCAAAAGACGTGGTCAAAACAGACCATACTTAAGAAAAGCACACAAAATCATGAGGTGCTTTTGACCTAAAAAGGTGTTGATCAAAAAAGCTGGGTACGTGTTCTCTGCTCTTTATGAGGCCCGTCCTGCCTGCTGGACCCAAAGTCTCACCAACCACTAGTAGCTCTTTGAATGACATATCAGTAAGTTACAATTTTATTTTAATGATTCCTAAGTTTCCAGATTTACTAAAATCATAGGAAGAAAAAAAAGACATCTAATGAAGACTCCGAAGAGCCTGAGAGTCTGGCCTGGCCGCGCTCCGCCTGGGGGCTGCCAAGCCTTCGGCACACAGAGGAGCAACAGGTGAGGACCCGTTGCACGGAGGCTGCAGAGGGAGGTTTCTGAGCCAGGCACCTGGGTGCTGGGCAGCATCATGCTTGTTCCCTGGCTTTGCCCCTAGAACTGGGAACCCTCTGAAGCAAAGTAAAAAGGTTGAAAATCACAGAGGAAAAAAGACTGGTCTTTTCTTCTGATTCTTTTGTTCCTTCACTTCAAATATCCCTCTACTTCCCAATTCTCAAAAACAAGCAAAAATAACAGCAATGTGACATGGCCAAAAATTACTCCCAGTAACATAAAACAAACAAACTTACCACTGCCTTGGATTAAACCTCAGGGACTTAAAATGGCCTCATGGCCCCAGAAAAACGAATCTCGCAAACGCAAACAAAATGTAAGAAGGCAGAGCACTGGTCTGGAAACTCGGGTTACAACTGGCCAGAACTCTGGGGCCTCGAGCACCTGCTTCTATGGCGGTCGATAGAACAGATGGTCGCTAACAGCCACGAGCATTCGGTAGGAAAGGTGACATTTTTTAAGTGAGGTGTGAAATGGGCTCACTCCCTTCTCCCAAATCAGTCTTTGCACTGGGCCACAATCTCCGGTGGCCTCAGATTGGCTGATTAATTCCAGCAGCCCTGTGGCCTGTACTTGAGTGAAAAAGTGCCCAGAGACCTCTAAGTGTGTCATTGAACCACAGATCCATGGAGTAGAGCCCAGAGATAACCTGGCCACTTGGAAACCAACCAGAGTTGTCATAAAATCACTCACAGCCACCTCATCAAGGCGACTCCATGCTGGCGTGAGGGGCGAACCCTCCGGCCCACCAGCGCGTGCTGGACCAGGCCCGTGGGAGGCACCAGCCCAGCCGGCGGCCAGCGCTGTACCTCACTGACAATGGCGGGGGGGAGGAGATGGATTTGCTTGAATTTCTGCTGTTTCTTCTGTCACCTGTGTCACCGAGGACAAGGCGGGTTGTCATTCTCTTCTCCTCTGGAAAATGAGGAGTGTCACCTAGCGAGGTTGTTGAAATGAAAATAAAAATCGAAAGGAAATGTCTATGGAGGTGTTCTGGAATCCATGTGTATTTTTTTTTTAAATGTTTTATTTATTTATTCATGAGAGTCAGAGAGAGAGAGAGAGGCAGAGGCAGAGGGAGAAGCAGGCTCCCCACACAGCAGGGAGCCCGATGCGGGACTCGATCCAGGACCCTGGGATCATGACCTGAGCCGAAGGCAGACGCTTAACCATCTGAGCCACCCAGGCGCCCCCATGTGTATTTTTAAAGTGCTATTAAAGCAGATGGTTCAGTATATGTTTCCTATACTTAAGGCTCCATAAAAGCCTATAGCATTTAATGGGATTTTTTAAAGTACTCCAGACCTTGAGTGCAGGGAAGGGCACAGGAGGGGCTGGGAGGGGGAGCCAGGTTAGGTGTTGCCCACTGAGATTTCTCTGGCGTGAATTGTCACCTGAAGAGCATCCTTCAGTTAAAAATAATAACAAATAGAGACGCCGTCGTTCAGACCCATACTCTACAACTGAATGGACACTCCGGCCGACTTACCCGTGGTGCCCAGCCAGTTTCCTTTGGCCATGAGGTGGCGATCGGGGGCCCTCATGTGCACCCCAAGCCAGGCAAAACCCACCTTCCAGTTGTACCATTCAAGGGATGCACTTTATAAACCACCTCCTTTCTTCAAAACAAAACAAAACAATTCTCTCATCATCTTGTTGGCATTTATCATACTGAATGATGATTTTCTTCTTAAGTTAACAAGAAGAGTCGAAAATCAAGAGGTACGCATTCCCCAACATTCACTGGAGCTATTTCCCCAACATCCAATAGAAATTGTTGTTGAAGGATGTCCGGGTGGCTCAGCCAGTTAAGTGTCTGCCTTTAGCTCAGGTCATGATCTCAGGGTTCTGGGATCAAGCACTGCATCAGGCTCCCTGTTCATCAGGGAGCCTGCTTCTCCCTCTGCCTCTGCCACTCCCCCTGCTCATGCTCGCTCTCTCTCTCTCTCAAATGAATAACTAAAATCTTAAAAAAAAAGAAATTGTTCAAAGATTCTGATTGTGGAGATATAAACAATTATAATGAAAATTTAAAATTGAAGCCCCAAACATAATAAGGTAGGATGGGTCCTCAGTCAGCCTGTGTCCCCCACTCCCAGTCCACAGACAGGAAATAATATAAAAGGTCAGCCACACAAAGAACCTCACTACTGTCTGGGAGCCTGAAAACCACCGCCCCTCCTTTAGCCCAGCCTCTCTGGTCCCCAGACGCCATCTCCCCTCTGCTCCTTGGCGGCTCTACCCAACAAGAACCCAGTGCTCTTCTTCACATAGAATCCTCAAGGCTCTTCTGACAGCTAGTTTATTTTAGCTGGGAACAACGCTAAGAGACATTAGCCGGTGAGACATGAGAGGGGACAGCCCGCCCACAGGACTAGGGAGTTTGGGCGCATCTCCTCCCTACAAGCCAGCAGAGCTCCCTTCAGCCTCTCCTGTGTAGACACCCCTCTATCTTTCTTCAAGGGGAACAATGCCCAGGTCCTCACACTCAGGTCCACAGAAGGAGCGGAGGCAACAAACAGAGCTAGGTAATCCCTGAGGTAATCTCAGAAGACACTATTATCTCATGGAACTGTAATCACCACCCTTTCAAGGGAAAACGGCTGCAGGTGTTCTGTTTTAGGGACTAAATTACAACCAAAGAGCACAGTAGTTACTGATAAAGATCCGAGCCATGATTCAAGGCTACGGCATGAACCTCAGGGTCCTCTGCTCCTACCCATGGACACGAGACCTTCAGACCCCAGAAGACACGCAGTCCAAGTTCTGCTGCAACAGGAGAATTCGGAAATGGGAAATAACATGTGACCTTGGAAAGGCTACCTACCCACTCTGTGCCTCAGGCCCCTCATCTGTAAAATATCCAACTTACATAATGAAAAGAGAGTTCATATGTCCATAGGATTTTTACAATTTGCAAAGCATTTCCCAAGCTTTATGTCATTTAATACTGTAAAATGTCAGTTCCTACTCTTCGTGGCCAATATGTTACACCAGAAAGGCATATATATCAAACCTCTTTTAAAACTACAAATCTAGGGGTGCTTTTGGCTCAAGTCATGATCCCGGGGTCCTGGGATCAAGTCCCACATCAGGCTCCCTGCTCAGCGGGGAGTCTGCTTCTCCCTCTGCCTTTGCAGCTCTCTCGTGCTCGCTCTCTCTATGTGTCAAATAAATAAAATCTTTAAAATTTTTTTTAAATAAATAGAACTACAAATCTAAAAAATTATAAGTAAACAGTTATGAAAACAATTTAAGAAAGTATTTCTAATTTGGTGATGTTATTGTTACGGGGTTGGGGTGGGGGCCAGAAATGTATGGTGGGCAAGAAGTAAGACCTTTTGTCTACTGAATGTTCTCTGCATATTTTAACTATATTTCAAGAGACAAGAGTGACTAGCTGTTTATATAATAGGATCATACCAGTATCCGCACCCATGGCTGAATTATTACAGAATATACACATTTCTATTTCTTCACTATCGACATGACATACCTTTTTTCTTTGTGTTGTGTCTTAAGGGAACACTTTTCTTAAAAGACATTCGTGAATTGTCTTCCTGAAATAGAAACCATCAGTGTTAGCAGCTGAAACTCTGTTCTCTGAACTATAAGCAGGAGTCCTTAGGAGTGAGACGCTCAGCCACAACCGGACCCTGAGGACTGAAGTCTGCAACAAAGTTTAGTCTACTGGGGATATTAGTGCACTCAACAATGATTTGCCAAAACATGACAGCCGCCCTGGAAGGCTACCTACCTTTCCATGAAATGGCAAGTGCCACCTTGACTCTAGCCTGGCCTGTGAGTCCAGACCAAGATCAACGAAGCCCATGGATCCCCATGAATGAGAAAAGTTCCCCTCGTCGCCTCAAGCTCCAGCCCCAGTCTGCTGGACTTTTCACTCTGGGCAGTCCAGGGACCGCGCTGGAGAACGGGACCTATGGACCCAGTTCACAGATTCCCGTGGGCCACTCCAAGCCGTCAACCACCATCTCGTCCTCCCCAACATTTCCCATGTCAGAAAGGACCCAGCTTTACCGTGCTAAATGGAAAACTGGAAAGAGAGTCCCTCCTATCCTAACAACAAGAAAAAGTGAAAAAATCTATGAAATTACAATTTTCTTGAACTCATCGGAGAGTTGAGACCACAGGGAAACCTACTAGCCTAGAATCCAGCAGACAGACTCTGCCAAGGAGAGACAGGGCCTGAGCACCAGCTGCCCTAGGGTGGAGTGCGGGGGAAGACAAGGGGTAAGATTTCAGACGCAGATCACAGATCAGATCGGAGTGAGCGCAACAAGCCTGGCACACACAGCCAGGGCCCCCTGGATGAATGGCTGATCCCATGGCCAGGGCAGAGAAAACAGAGGGGCCTGTGGGGGAACTCATAGTAACAGAAAAAAGGAAGTTCTTAAATTAACAAAACACATCAAAGGATCCAGGAGCCAGGCTGAAAAAAATACAGTGGCCCAAACTGGAAAAATTAGAACAACAAATAATGTAATACTGGATTAGAACCCAAAGTAGAAAATAAATATACAGAAGTCCATAATGATGTGAATAAATGGTTGAATAAATAACTAAATTGGAGATAAGAAGCACATATTCCCTATGAGGTGTGGTGAATTCACACTTTACTTTCTTTGGAGGTGAGACTTAGCAACTCGCTTCCAACACACAGAGTAGCAAAGGCATGGATAGTAAGTTTACAGAGGAGAACCTGATAACACCATGTCACCCAAGAATGAAGATTGCTATTACTGGGGACGCCACATGGATGTCCTCCGATATGACACAAGAAGGGCACTTCACCTCTGCAGCATTCTTTCCAAAACCCCAGCGTGATCATGAGAAGACACCACTGGGGGACCCTTTCTGGGGCCTGCCTCACCCTGATGTCAAACCAAACAAAGGCATCACAAGAAAATGGCAGACACTAGGATCCTTCACAGATATTAACACATTAAATCTGACTATATGTAAAGAAAGATAATACATCAGGAACAAGCAGGGTTTCTCTCAGGAGAGCAGAATGGGACAGCCACTGAGGGAAAGTTGGCCAGTTCCTTATGTCCCAAAGTTAAATATGTTTTTACCACAAAACCCAGCAATCTCACTCCTGGGTATTTACCCAATCAGCGCATAAATGTCCAGAGCAGCTCTTTACAAAATTGCAAAAAACTGGGCACAACCCAAAGTCCTTCAACTGGGGAATGGATAAACACGCAGTATTCCATCTGTAACGCTGACCACCGCTCAGCAAGTGAAAGGGACAACTGGCCAGTACCTACAACACAGAAGAATCCTGCCGAGGCTGCTTTCAGGCAGCAGACTGGAGTAGCAGGAACCTGCGTGAGGCAGAAGGGCCCACGCCACCGCCAGGCTGAGCGCAGACTCATCGGAGACCCACCTCGAAATATCCACAGGCCCTTGCTGACCAGTGGCCACTTACAACCAGGCACAGATACCAAAAAAGGAAAATTCCATACATTCCCATACTTCCTAACCTTCCCCCCTTAACTACAGCCCCCCCCACTGCCTCCTGGCGGACAGTCTCCCCTTTGCTGCCCACCCGCTGCTCCCTTGCAGCATATTCAATAAACTTCTATCTCCTTTGTTCTGCCTCCAGTGAATTCTTTCACCACTCAGGCCGCCGGCCTCCGGGTCACCCCACAAATCCCACATGGACCGGGTCACCCCACAAATCCCACATGGACCAGGTCACCCCACAAATCCCAAATGGATCACAGTAAGTGGAAGACAGACTCCCAAAAGAACATACTCCCTGACCTGAGATCCCTAATGCCAGAAACAGCCCCTCCCTGACCTGAGATCCCTAATGCCAGAAGCAGCATCTCCCTGACCTGCGATCCATAATCCCGGAAGCAGCAC
>NC_058412.1:2333734-2407703 GCF_002201575.2 Neomonachus schauinslandi | reverse complement strand
GAAGCAGCATCTCCCTGACCTGCGATCCATAATCCCGGAAGCAGCACCTCCCTGACCTGAGATCCAAAATGCCGGAAGCAGCATCTCCCTGACCTGAGATCCGAAATCCCGGAAGCAGCACCTCCCTGACCTGTCGGTGGGAGTCTCAATCTCCCCCTCGGGGCCCACTGGTGCGTTTCCAGCGAGCGTCCCTCTGCCTCCCGCCCGTGAGTGAGTCAGGAGCGAGATGCTGACAGCCACAGGAGGCACTCCAAGTCCCACCATGAGAGAGGGCAGGACAAACCACACAGAGTTCCCAGGAGAACCCAAAAGGCAGCAGCGGAAGCCACTTTGCAAAGAGACAGAAGCCTGGGACCTCAATCCTCTCCGAAAACAGCAAACAACACAGCAAAGAGATTTACTGTGTGCAAAACGATGGCTGATTTCATCAGGAGACAGGATTTTCAAAATGAAGAAATTGTGCTTTATCTTCAGAGGCATCACATGTATGGAAAATCGCTTTTGCAAAACTTAGCATTGCTTAAAAATGAGGGCTAAATGAGATATTTCCCTATTTGCATTTTATCACTGTTTCCAATAAAACTGTTCAATTTGGCTTGCAGCATCGTGGAAAGCCTGCAGTAAACAATCCGTAAGTCCTTATACGTCTCTAAGATTAAACATTAAAAACTTACTTGCAAAACCCTAGTCACTTCCTTTAAAATGTCATAAATACTTTCTACAACATTTTGCAGAAGTGCGGGGCTCAAAACACAGACACAAGATGACGTCCATTCTTTGCCATGTTGCAGGGTCATTAGCAGGGCACATGGGGCCCTTCTCCAAGGCGCCTGCATCACTGTGATCTGAGCTGGCTTACCCCACCCGTGACTGCCACCCTCCCTTACCCAAAATGCCCCCCAGGAAGTAAGCAGAAAGAATAAAAGGTGTATTGTTTGTCATCAGCTCTGCCTGGGATCTGGTGGGGTCAGAGTAGGGATATTTCACTTAGGTGAGGTTATTTGGGTATTTCCTTGATTTTCAGTTATCCATATTATTAATATGGAAAAATGTTAACTCGACACGTATCAGTGATTGCCTTCATCCCCACTTCAGTTTATATTTCCAAGTTTTGAATTGGAATCCAGTCTAGTCCAAATAGACCTAGAAAGAAAATGTCACTAATAATTCAATAGAAGGTAGACTTTTCCTAAATCTACATTACAATTCCCTGAAAGGACAGAATGGGGGTAAAAGTTTACACCATGAAAATCTCACTGGAAATGCCCTGCAGTTGTAAGGACAGTCCAGGTAGACACACTCTGAAATTAGGTTAAGACCCTTTTTTAAACATCCCTTATAACAATGAACCTCCCTTACACATCATGTATGTGTTCCTCTTTTTCTATGGGATAAAGGCAATGAGATCTTTTAAATAAAATGCTTACTTTTGATATCAAAATTATTTGTTGGGAAAATGACAGGATTTTGGTAAATATTGATGATCATGTAATAACTATGACCTCTTGGAACAATTGAGTACAAGCAAGATAATAAAATGTTTCTAAAAAATGTGAGGTCACAGGATACAAAAATCAAGCTACAGAAATCCATTGCATTCCATGCACTCATAATGAAGCAGCAGAAAGAGAAATTTAGAAAACAGTATCATTTAGAATTGCACAAAAAAATAAAATATCTAGGAATAAACCTAACCAGAGGTGAAAGACCTGTAGTCTGAAAACTATAAAACACTGATGAAAGAAATTGAAGACAACACAAAGAAATGGAAAGACATTCCATGCCCATGGATTGAAAGAACAAATACTGTTAAAATATCTATACGAGGGCGCCTGGGTGGCTCAATCGGTTAAGCAACTGCCTTCGGCTCAGGTCATGATCCTGGAGTCCCGGGATCGAGTCCCACATCGGGCTCCCTGCTCAGCGGGGAGTCTGCTTCTCCCTCTGACCCTCCCCCCTCTCATGTGCTCTCTCTCTCTCATTCTCTCTCTCAAATAAATAAATAAAATCTTTAAAAAAAATTTTAAAATGTCTCTACTACCCAAAGCAGTCTACACATTTAATGCAATCCCTATCTAAATAACAGCAGGATTTTTCACAGAACTAGAACAAACAATACTAAAATTTGTATGGAACCACAAAAGACGCAGAATAGCCAAAACAATCTTGAAAAGTAAAAGCAAAGATGAAGACATCACAATTCCAGACTTCAAGTTATATCACAAAGCTGTTGGGAGCACCTGAGTGGTGCAGTCAGTTAAGCATCCATCTCTTGGCTTCAGCTCAGGTCATGATCTCAAAGTCATGAGATCGAGCTCCACATCAGGCTCTGTGCTCAGCACTGAGTCTCCTTAAAAGACTCTCCCTCCTCTCCCTTTGCCCCTCCCCCTCTCTCAGACAAAAATAAATAAATCAAAAAAATTACACAGCTGTAGTCATCCAGACAGCATGGTATTGACACAAAAATGGACACATAGATCAATGGACAGAATAGAAAGCCCAGAAATAAACCATGATTATATGGTTAATTAATCTTCAGTAAGGGAGTCAAGACTATGCAATGGGACAAAGACAGTCTCTTCAACAAATGGTGTTGGGAAAACTGGTCAGCAACATGCAAAAGAATGAAACTGGACCACTTTCTTACACCATACACAAAAATAAACTCAAAATGGACAAAGGACCTAGATGCGAGACCTGAAACCATAAAAATCCTAGAAGAGAGCACAAGCAGTAATTTCTCTGACATCAGCCATAACAGCTTTTTTCCTAGAGATGTCTCCTGAGGTAAGGGAAACAAAAGCAAAAATAAACTGTTGGGACTACATCAAAATAGAAACCTTCTGAAGGAAACAATCAACAAAACTAAAAGGCAACCTACTGAATGACATATCTGATTAAGGGTTAGTATTAAAAATATATGAACAATGATCCAGCAATTGCACTACTGGGTATTTACCCCAAAGATACAAAAGTAGGGATCCGAAGGGGTACGTGCACCCCGATGTTTATAGCAGCAATGTCCACAATAGCCAAACTGTGGAAAGAGCCAAGATGTCCATCAACAGATGAATGGATAAAGAAGATGTGGTATATATATACAATGGAATATTATGCAGCCATCAAAAGGAACGAGATCTTGCCATTTGCAACGACGTGGATGGAACTGGAGGGTATTTTGTTGAGTGAAATAAGTCAAACAGAGAAAGACATGTATCATATGATCTCACTGATATGAGGAATTCTTAATCTCAGGAAACAAACTGAGGGTTGCTGGAGTGGGGGGTGGGGTGGGAAGGATGGGGTGACTGGGTGATAGACACTGGGGAGGGTATGTGCTCTGGTAAGCGCTGTGAATTTTGCAAGACTGTTGAATCTCAGATCTGTACCTCTGAAACAAATAATGCAATATATATTAAGAAAAAAAAAGAAGAAGAAGGTAGCAGGAGGGGAAGAATGAAGCGGGGGAAATCAGAGGGGTAGACGAACCATGAGAGATGATGGACTCTGAAAAACAAACAGGGTTCTAGAGGGGAGGGGGGTGGGGGGATGGGTTAGCCTGGTGATGGGTATTGAGGAGGGCACATTCTGCACGGAGCACTGGGTGTTATGCACAAACAATGAATCATGGAACACTTCATCTAAAACTAATGATGTAATGTATGGGGATTAACATAAGAATAAAAAAAAATTAAAAAAAAAAATATGAACAACATATACAACTCAACACTCAAAAAAAAAAAAAACAAATAATCCAATTAAAAATGGGCAAAAGACATGAGCAGACATTTCTCCAAAGACAACATACAAATGGCCAACAGACACATAAAAAGATGTCCAACATCACTGATTATCAGGGAAATGCAAATCAAAACCACGATGAGATATCACATCACACCTGTCAGAATGACTAGAATCGAAAACACAAGAAACAAAAAGTGTCGGTGAGGATGCGGAGAAAAAGGACCCTCATGCACTGTTGGTGGGAACACAAACTGGTAGAGCCACTCTGGAAAACAGTATGGAGGGTCCTCAAAAAGTTAAAAAATAAAACTACCCTAAAAAAAAAAAAAAAGAACTACCCTCTGATCTATTAATCGCACTGCTGGTATTTACCCAAAATACAAAAACACTAATTCAAAGTGATACATGAACCACTATGTTTATTGCAGCATTATTTACAGTAGCCAAATTATGGAAACAGCCTGTGTCCATTGATTGATAAATGGATAAAGAAGTGGTATGTATACAATGAAATATTACTAAGCCATAAAAAAATAATGAAATCTTATCATTTGCAATGGCATGGATAACCCTAAACCCTAAAGAGTATAATGCTAAGTGAAATAAGTCAGACAGATACTGTATGACTTCACTCATATGTGGAATTTAAGAAACAAAACAAATGAACAAAGGGGAAAAAAGAGACAAACCAAGAAACAAACTCTTAACTACAGAGAACAAACAGATGGTTACCAGAGGGGAGGTGGGTGGGAGGAACATGTAAAATTAAAAAAAAAAACAAAAAACCATTTACTAGGAAAATGGCAGGATTTCAGTAAATATTGATGATAATGTAATAACTACGACCTCTTGGAAAAATCAAGTTCAAGCAAGATAAGAAAATGTTTTTAAAAAATGTGTCTGCTCCTGCTGAGTCCTTCCTTTGTGGATTTGCTGTCATCCTTAAGGTGGAGTTTTAAAAATCAGAAGCCAAGAAATAAAATAAGGGGCAACACATACAACAGAATAGAAAGTAGCTCCTCAGTAAATTAGGCACAAAGGAGAAAAAGGGGAATAGCTCCTCTCTAAAAACGGAGGGAAATTTCAGCTGCAGAGACAGAAAACAAATTTTGATTCTCATTTTAAATGTCTGTTTCCTGAAAATCTCAAATGTAGCCAATCACCAATTACCTTTTGAGTACCTACTATGTGCCCTAGGCTCTGCTGGTCACTGCTGAGGGCTGCAGGGAACGTAAGGTGTGGTCTTTACGATGAAGAAATACATGGTTGTACTGAGGGACTAATTAAAAAATAGGAAATGCATGCCCCGTGAGACAGCAAATAACAAATCTATAAAATTCAATGTTAATAACTGTGTATAATAACTTCGTTAACACAGAGTAAGTTGTGCAGGATCTCAAAAACTGACAAAGCTTGGAGTGCCAATGATGGTTTCACAGAAGTGGTCAGACTTAGGTAGGGACAGTAAAGGTTTGAAAAGAGCAGGGACATAGTTAAAGGGGAAAAGGTGTGCAGGTGTAAACAGAGTCAGGAGAGCAGTATGACACCAGGAGTTGACCAATATCAATCAGCACTGAGGCACAGAGCCAGAGGGAAGACTCAGATCCAGGAACGTTGGAAAGTAGGCACCGAGTGGTGACTTTTTAGGGAAGAAAAAAGGTGCCATGACAGAGACAAGGAGGAACCGAGTGGCATTGAGGACACGTCCTACTTGAGGGGACATCTAAGTGGAAATGCAGAGGCTCATAAACATCACAAGGTTCTACGTGCTATGAGGGTCTGGAAGAACTGAGGTCATCCAAGTTTCCATTAAAGACAAGGGGCTGAAATGGCATTTGGAAACAGAAGGGGGACCAGAGAGGAAGGTCAACGCAACTCAAATAATTTCAGTCATCAGGGTAAAGTCCCCATGAGGGAAGCAACAGAGAGGAGAACCAGAATGACAGAATGTGAGGTCTCTGCTTGGGGGTGGGCCAAGAGAGAGAAGTCAACCAGCCTTTGGGACAAGAGAGTGTCCTGCCAAGGAATGGAGGAGTTTGATGACTGAGAGATGGATACACAGTGTCAAGAAAAATTGAAGGATAGAACAGCAGATGAGAAATGTTCGCTGAGTCCCATCACAGGGCAGCAACTATAGGAGAGGCAGGGGTGGGGCCAATGGGGAGAGACAGGATGAGAGTGGAAGGGTCTCCTGTAGCACCCTGACATGGGGCTACACACAAAGCAAATGATGACAAGCTCCCTAGGTCAGCGAATAAAGACAGGCGAGTACACCTGCTGGACAGCCATGCTGGAGGCCACTGTGCCGGAGGCCACCATGCTGGATGGCCACCATGCTGGATGGCCACTGTGCTGGAGGCCACCATGCTGGAGGCCACCGGGCTGGATGGCCACCGTGCTGGAGGCCACCAGGCTGGAGGCCACCAGGCTGGATGGCCACCGTGCTGGATGGCCACCGTGCTGGAGGCCACCATGCTGGAGGCCACCAGGCTGGATGGCCACCGGGCTGGATGGCCACCGTGCTGGAGGCCACCGGGCTGGATGGCCACCGTGCTGGATGGCCAGGACAACTTCTCAAAGCAGGCACCTCTGCTACTGGACAGCAAGACAAACATCCATGAGTGGGGGGAAGAGTGATGACACTGACAAGGCAGACAGAAATCACAGGCACAGCGACCCTCACAAGTGGCGAGAAAAGAAATTTTGGAGAAGGATGGAGGATGGGCTCATTTAGGAAATAAGAGGATGTGTCTTCCTCTGGGGCTCGAAGCCACAGTCCAACTCAAAGGCAACCTCGGGATGCTGAGCAAGAGGCCATCCTAGGAGTCTCTCCAGGCTGAAATGGCCACCTCTACCTCGCTTGCATCCAGAGACGCCATATCTGACTCTCATCCCAGAGTTCCAAAAAATTATCAGAAGCTGCTGAAGGGCCACCTTCATTTACTTTTAGAAACACACAGGCTGGAAAAGAGTAGAAAAGTTGGTCCTGGAACATATAGATGAAGATCTGGACAAGATCATTGTCACCAAAAGGTGCAGGTGAGCCACCCAAGCGTCCGAGGGCTTGAGGAAGAGCAAACAAACCTGCACGGAGCCAAAGCACACTCGGTCTCCACAGGCAGCAGCCTTTCTGCAGGACCCAGGACAGGACAGCTGCCACTCATGCTCCGGCGACCGAGCCTGCACTGTCCTGTCTCTGAACCTTGCACAGAGCCTTGTGCAACTGAACAGGCTCTGAACGCAGAGTACACCCTCACTGGATGTCTGCAACTGGTTTCAGGCATTTCTATTGCAATAGGGAATTTCCTAAAATCACAATATTGAGAGAAGTAAGGTGATGTTTCCATTTGCTCCTCAGTAATAAGAAAGGACTGGATAAGAGTCGTTTCTAGCGGGGCGCCTGGGTGGCTCAGTCGTTAAGCGTCTGCCTTCGGCTCAGGTCATGATCCCAGGGTCCTGGGATCGAGCCCCACGTCGGGCTCCCTGCTCTGCGGGAAGCCTGCTTCTCCCTCTCCCGCTCCCCCTGCTTGTGTTCCCTCTCTCGCTGTGTCTCTCTCTGTCAAATAAATAAATAAAATCTTAAAAAAAAAAAAAAAAGAGTCGTTTCTAGGGGTGCTTCTGGCTCAGACTTTTTTTTACGATTTATTTATTTGAGAGAGAGAGCGAGCACGCATGCACACGTGAACAGGGGTAAGAGCAGAGGGAGAGAGAATCTCGAGCAGAGGGAGAGAGAATCTCAAGCAGACTCCCTGCTGAGCACAGAGTCCTACATGGGGCTCAATCCCACAACCCCGAGATCATGACCTGAGCCAAAATCCAGACTCAGGCTCAACCGACTGAGCCACCCAGACACCCCTGGCTCAGACTTGTAAGATCTCGCGGGCCCAGCATCCTCCAGGGACGAGGCCTGGGCAGCGAGCCAGCTGCTGGCCTGATCAGGCCTGTTGGTCAGTGCCAGGTGTGTAGGCTTCATGACACGCATGTGGACAAGAGTGACAAAGAAGGTTGGATATCGCACAGGCTTCGGAATCAGAGGATGGAACCGAAGGACGTTTAGGAGTGTTTGACTCCACCCCAAATAGATGTACGTTTGCTGAAATTCGCATGCATTCTCTGCCCATGATCTTCGCCAATCTGTGAAATGCATTACGTAAGGCATTTCAATGCAAGGTATAAATTTGTTCTTTGACTTATCACAAGTTCAAAAAAATAAAGCCTGTTTTCTCTGTACTCATTCTATTTACAAGCAAAAATGTGAATTTTATTTATAGAACATTTTTTTGTACTGCTGTGGGTTCTCCTCCTTCGGTACCAATATAGACAAACCCCGAAGATGAATAAAGAACATGCCTTGACTTGACTCGATATCACATGGCTTCACGGAGGGCGCCTCCAAGCAATCTCAAGGGCAGAGCTCGGTTCTGAGTTACAGGTACCCGAGCATTTCTCATCTCCGCTTTCTCCCAGGGAAAAGCTGCCAGGTTCACAGAAGATAATGTGGAATCAAGAGAAAAGGCCCCTAAACAATCTCATTGTCAATTCAAACGGCTCACGGGCCTTCCAGCTCCCTTCCTCTTCCTGTTTTTGATTTTCTTTTCTCTAACCTACTCATGGGTGAAGATATTTTTTTCTCCAAAATATGGCTGTCAATTGTGGGTAACTAAGTAATAAATTCACCTAAAAGTACCTTCCTGGAGTGTGGTGTAGGCACCAGTAAAGGTTTCTCATTAAACTTTCCCAGAAATGAGAATTTAAAATGCTACTTTCTGTGTCCAAAAATTATATTTATGGCCCTATGTTACACAAACCTAAACTCCAGATTGCTTGGTACCATACAAAACATTGTAAATTGACCACGTATATTTTTGTAATTAAGAATAATTCATACATTTTAAAAGTTATAGACAGCATCTCTACAACTCACATGGAAAACCAAGTAAATATGAATAAAATGCTTTCCTTTTGTGACTGCAATGGTTTGTGCGCTATGTGGTGATATTTTAATTTCTGGGTGGTGCTGTTGGTTGAGCTTCTGACTCTTGGTTTCGGCTCAGGTCATGATCTCATGCATTGTGGGACCAAGCCCCGCATCAGGTTCTGTGCTCAGTGGGGAGTCTGCTTCTCTCCACCTCCCTCTGACCCTCCCCCACTCTCTCTCTCTAAAAAAAAAAAAAAAAAATTTTTAAAAACCTGTCCACCTGAAACCAGCAGGAGTGTGAGAAGAGAACCACCCATGGAGAACAGAAATTGGCCACAAGGCCCCCACTCTGGGGCCAGGCTCACAATTGAGGGGACCACCTCGCTGAATGCAGAAAGACCCTCTCTTGGGTCCTGTTTCTGCTACTTATGCATTATAAGTTGGGCATAAAGTTCTATTAAATTTTTTGCTCTCACCCCATAGAAGGTAACTCTGCTGACACCTTTAATTAAGCATTTGCTTGCACCTGGTGCTATTCTTGTCTATGTCCTAGCAGATGGCTCCAAGTAAAGAGTTTGGTCCATCTGCTAGAAATCAATTTTCTATAACAGATAGCATCGTAGACAACTGATGAATGAGAAAACAAACTAATAAGTGAACAGCCGACACCAGCTGATGAGGAGCAGGGCGCCTCCCTCAGCATCTGGCTGAATGGGTCCTCCCTTCTTCCCTGCACAGTGACAAGGGTGGCAGACCCATCGGAGATACACTGGACCCAGCCGGAAGCTGCAGGGAGCTGGGGGCCATCCTGTGCCAGAGGCAGCCGCTGGAGGGAAGTCTCCCTGCTGCACACACAGGGCTGTGAGAGGGGTGAGGACAGGCAGGCCCCGCAGGGAGCAGGAGGGTCCTCAGACCAGAAACCAGGAGTGAAGTGTGGACGCTTCCCAGACAGAAGGCGATAGAAGAAACTGGCCTGCACCTGCTGGCATCTTCCTAGCATCACTGAGGTACGATGGACAAGTAACAACTGTGTATATTCAGGTGGTAGACATCGTGGTGTTTAAGGAGTACTGCTTTGCAGTGGTGACCGCAGACAAGTTAATGAGCACATCCATCTCGCATAGACACCTGCTTTGCATGTATGGTGAGAACACGTAAGATCTGCTCTCAAGTAAACGATACAGTGTTGTTAACTACAGATTCCCAGGCTTATTCTTCTTATGACTCGCCAATCCTCTTACTTGCTACTACTCTAGACTGGAATGAAACCTTTCATCTCCCCCTCCAGGTCCCTAACTGTGATTTCTAAAATTGTCATGAATTCAACACAAGTGTTTCAATGGAGCTCCCCACATGAAAAAATAGATTGGTTCATCCTATTATAAAACATATATTCAATACATTATGTTTTATTAATGAAGACCATTACACAGGAAAAAAAAATATATATATATATATATAGTTGAAGGTAAAGCATCTCTTCTATTTTAAAGTGCAAATTTCTCTTTTTGTTTGAATCCAAATGAATCTTCTATGTATACAAGAATCCAAGCCTTATTTTTCTAGAACCATGTAATTCCCTAAAAATTTCATTATTTTTTTTTAATATTTAATTCACCATATCCCACTTAGCATTATTGATGACTTACACTTAGCTTTTGAGACTCCAGTGTTGATCAATATGAACCTCGTCTCTCAGGGAAGCAATAAAATACTTAGCAGTAGTGACAGAATGGTATCAAGATAATAAAGAGAAAAAAATGGGAAAGATCCTGCACAGGCAATGAATTTCAAAAATCAATTAAAGAATCAATGCTGTTTTCATTTTGTCACAAAAACCCTGAGTCAGAGACAATGCTAGATCAAAAACTCCCTGGTTTTATTGGCATTTCTGGCAATGTTAATTAAATGAAAACCGTCTCCTGATTGACTGATAAAGCATACAACAAGAGCGAATCACGGCTACAGGTTTGTGCACCCATTTACCGTAGCAAGATGCTTACACCGTGTTTCCAGCTGTAGCTGTAAGCGAAGGAAAATGCCTCATGTTCTGAGCTTAGCATTTATTAAATATGTTAAATCATTTAACTATGATTTATGTCAGTTGATATAAACCATTACTTTGATTATTTTTTAAAAGGTCTCACTGTTTTGTCACTCATTTTATAGCTAGGGATGTATCAAGTACTCACTTTTCTTATCTGATCTTGCCAGGCATCAGGACCACTGTTTCCAGCCTCGGTGACCACTTAGGTCACCTTGTAGGGGAAGTGCCTGTTTCCTTCCAAACCCCTTGTCCTGTGAGACTTGATTCTCAATGAATGTCTAAGCACAGCAGGATTTGGGGTGGAGTCATAATGTCAAGAAAACCAGAAAACAAAATAGAATATGACTCTCTTTTTTAAGAAAATAAGCACCCAGCTTTTATCTATGATAGCTAACTCCTATAACTATGGGACCAAAATTACCCACTGTTTTGTTCTATTTTGTTTTTCAATTTTCTTATGACTTCACCCAAATTCATATTGTATTTTGAAATTTCCAACTTTTCAACAACATAAACACTGAAGACTGGAACTTCTCTCTCTCCTGCCAAATTCAAGTCCTAAAATTCCCAGGCATGTTTGGTGAAGAGTTTTTTTTAACAAGCCGTGCTCCTTGGCAGGTAAGGAGGGGAGGCTCTGAGCAGGAGGTGACCATTCAGTAGGGAAAAACACAGAACAGGGAGTTATTGAAAACCTGAAAGCACACACAAAATAACGGGACAACTGGGGAAAGTGACATATTACAATAGCCAGCACAGTCGCTAGAAGCAGACAACACTAAGAAATAACCAGATGGGCGATTCAGACTGCTGAACCAGGTGAAGATCGACGTTGGGGGGAGACTGGAAATCAAACCAGAAACAAGCCCAGAGGTCAAGTATGAGAATCAGTGCCACACTGCACGGCGTTCCTTCAGGAGAAGCCAGGTCCGGCCCTCTGCTGCCAGGGAACACAGTGCCACCCCACCGAGGAGCTCACACCTGCACAGATAGGCATCCTCCGACCATCTTCTGACCATCCTCTGACCATCTGCAGCTGCTTCCCCTCACCTGGGCCCCGCTTCTTCCCACTGCCCGCACTATCAACATCACTTCCCCAGGGAAGGAAGATCAAACGATGAACTTGCCAAAACACATCACCTCATTGTGCAGCAGACAGGAGCCTTGCCACTTAGAGATGTGTTCTAATCCTAATCAAGGGCAAATAACCTGCAGACAGAATGATTCTCGATTCTTCATCACCAAATCAGAGACTGGATAGCAGATTATAATGTTCACTTAGCATTCTAAATGTTTCCATTTATAGACATCAAGATTTTATTAGAGCGGGTGACAAATATATATATATAAAACTTTACATGTATCTCAAGGAATAAGTTTAATAACTAACAGACATAAGTTCTAGTCATATGTTGTGTGATATAATTTTTTTCTTGTTTTTCCAACAGGCTACAATATAAATGTTTTGAAGGCAGACAAAATCTGCTATTTTTCTGTCACACTGACAGCATTTAACACAGAAAGCTCAACAGTTTTGAGGTGTGGGCCACAGTTGCCATCACCACCCATTCAAAGGGACTCTGGCTTGATCTCATCATACATTGTCATGAAACACACAGAATGCCCCTCTAAAAGGTGATAGATCATTTCATAAATCGATGAGTACATATGCTAAAAATCTTACTTTAAGGTACTTTTTTTACACACTTATTATTAATCACTTTATGCTTGATATTTGAAGCCTTTGAGGAAAAAATGTCACAATCATCATTTCATCATTTTACACACTCTGAACCTGGAACTTGTCACTATGGCAACCTGTCTCGATGCCTCTAAATCATAAATGACCCATGTGTTCATGTGATACCCTAAAATGCAAAACTTAAATAAAACCACCAAAATGCACACCTAGAGCATTCCCATTGTTCTCTGATACATTTCAGAGACTATCAGTCTAATGCAGGATGGAATAATTCAACATCTGGTTTCATGGCTTATGTTTTATTTGCATTTTTAAATGTATCACTGGGTAAATTATTCCTTCTGTTTTCTTAAGCCTCTCAAGTTTTTACCCCAATAACAAAATATATCTAATGAGAAATCAAATGGAATATTTATTCCAGTAAAAGAGAAATGAAATTGTCTTTTTTTGATCCTGGCATGAGATCCAAGGGTCAAAATAGATGATACCCAAAGCAAAACCTGTAACATTGCTCTGAAGGAACCCCACATAAGCACGATTCATATGTTGTCTTGTTGGTTGTTTAGGGTTTTTCTTTTTTTTTTTTTTAAGATTTTATTTATTCATTTGAGACACAGAGAAACAGAGAGAGAGAGAGAGAGAGAGCATGAGCAGGGAGAGAGGCAGAGGGAGAGGGGGAAGCAGAATCCCTGCTGAGCCAGGAGCCCAATGTGGGCCTCGATCCCAAGGACCCTGGAATCATGACCTGAGCTGAAGGCAGACACTTAACCATCTGAGCCACCCAGGCGCCCCTGGGGTTTTTCTTAATGTGAGTGGTATCTCTGATCAAAAATGTTTAAATCCATTTCTAATAAGTAAAATCAAAATTCTGAAGTATACTAAGAAAAACTTAAAAATACTGAAAATATCCTAAATATTGATTCATAGTATTAATTAAAATAATGTTTTATTATCAGCAAAGTCATGATCCCTTTAAGACACTATGTAAAAAATTAATGGAAAATAGCCCTTAAGAATATACACAAAAGGGGCGCCTGGGTGGCTCAGATGGTTAAGCGTCTGCCTTCGGCTCAGGTCATGATCCCAGGGTCCTGGGATCGAGTCCCGCATCGGGCTCCCTGCTAGGCAGGGAGCCTGCTTCTCTCCCTCTGCCTCTGCCTCTCTCTCTGACTTTCATGAATAAATAAATTTAAAAAAAAAAAAAAAGAATATACACAAAAGTGAAAACAGATTCTAAGCAGAAGAATTGGATGCTTTTACTATTTTTTATCTGTATTTATTAATAATTCTATAATAAATATGATTTTTTATAATTTGGTAATGTATTCTTAATTTTAAGACATGGGATATCATAGAAGAAAATTCAATTTCACAAAATAACTAATGCCAAGAGTGAGTAAGGCACTGTGTATGCCTGGTGCTGAGAAAAATGAAAATATAGGGGTGCCTGGTGGCTCAGTCTGTTAAGTGTCCAACTCTTGATTTCGGCTCAGGTCATGATCTCGGAGTCGTGGGACCAAGCCCTGCATCAGGCTCTGCACTGGGTGTGGAGTCTGCTTGAGATTCTCTCCCTCTCCCTCTGCTCCTCCCCCGTCCTCTCTCTTTCTTTCTCTCTCTCAAAAAAATTTTTAAACAAAGAAAAATGAAAATATAAATAAAATGAAGTTCTTCCTTCTAAGGACTTTAATCTCTGGTAGGAATCACAGAAAGGAGAATAACTGTCCCTATAATTTACTCCCTTCCCACTGGAGAAGGCACTTCATGGCTATTTCTAATCTTTATATGGACTTCACAGGTTAGAAGTTATCCCAATTTTGCAGATAAGGAACCTGAGGCTCAGGGCAGAAAACTGCACCCCGACACAGCTTACATGTGTCCAGAGTTTGCCCTCTTCACTCCATCACGTTTACCAGCACTTTCAGACTAATAGCAAGGAACACATACGGCAAACAAACGATATATTTTCCAAAGAATTTCTTGACACTAAAGTCTGAGAGACTGTTATCTGAGCTCACAGGGTCATCTCCCTGAACACCCATGGTAGCTTTCCCAGCAAAGTGCAGATGAGTTGGTTGCTGAACATTCCAAGGGACGGAATTTGAGATAACAAAATTGGTGACACTGATTTTAACGAGACAATTACAAGTGGGAATAGCCAAGTGTCTAATTTCCAACTGAAAAACACTTTCATTAAAATACTGGAAACACCAAACTGTATGGAGGTTCCTCAAAAAGTTGAAAATAGAGCTACCATATGATCCAGCAATTGCACTACTGGGTATTTACCCCAAAGATACAAAAGTAGGGATCCGAAGGGGTACGTGCACCCCGATGTTTATAGCAGCAATGTCCACAATAGCCAAACTGTGGAAAGAGCCAAGATGTCCATCAACAGATGAATGGATAAAGAAGATGTGGTATATATATACAATGGAATATTATGCAGCCATCAAAAGGAATGAGATCTTGCCATTTGCAACGACGTGGATGGAACTGGAGGGTATTATGTTGAGTGAAATAAGTCAAACAGAGAAAGACATGTATCATATGATCTCACTGATATGAGGAATTCTTAATTGCAGGAAACAAACTGAGGGTTGCTGGAGTGGGGGGTGGGGTGGGAGGGATGGGGTGACTGGGTGATAGACACTGGGGAGGGAATGTGCTCTGGTAAGCGCTGTGAATTGTGCAAGACTGTTGAATCTCAGATCTGTACCTCTGAAACAAATAATGCAATATATGTTAAGGAAAAAAAAAAAGAAGAAGAAGAAGGTAGCGGGAGGGGAAGAATGAAGCGGGGGAAATCGGAGGGGTAGACGAACCATGAGAGACGATGGACTCTGAAAAACAAACAGGGTTCTAGAGGGGAGGGGAGTGGGAGGATGGGTTAGCCTGGTGGTGGGTATTGAGGAGGGCACGTTCTGCATGGAGCACTGGGTGTTATGCACAAACAATGAATCATGGAACACTTCATCTAAAACTAATGATGTAATGTATGGGGATTAACATAAGAATAAAAAAAATAAAAAAAATAAAAAAAAATAAATACTGCAAACACCATTTTAAACACAGATATGTTGCACTTTTCAAGAACTTGCAAACCCATTTTCTCGATCAATTCTTTTGAGGTAAGTAAATCTATAAATATGTAAAATAATTGTTGGTTGGGTTAATGAAGTGCAGAGAGGTAAACTTACTGAACAAGGGGCACCTCGAAAGTTTGCAGAAGAGCTAGGACGGGAATACAGCACTTCCACGTGGCCACATGCATATCTGCACACAACAGGTGCATCTGCATGCAATGGTGTACTTGCTTCCACGTGGCTGCATGCACATCTGCACACGACAGGTGTACTCACTTCCACATGGATGCGTGCACATCTGCACGCAACAGGTGCATCTGCTTCCACAAAGCTGCACGCACATCTGCACGCAAAGGTGCATCTGCTTCCACAAAGCTGCATGCACATCTGCACGCAACAGGTGTATTCTCAGACGGTGTGCGCGCCCCACCCCAGGTTCTGTCAGGATTCTTTTACAATTCAGTTATCTCTGAGAACATAAATAAAAATCATAACATCAAGCACATTTCATACATGTTATCTCTAATCCTGGAGGTTGATTTTGCTATAAATAAACCATCAAACTTCAGAGGAAGAGACTGAGCTCTGATTTTCTACAGCATTATCCCAAGGTTCATGTGGGGGAAGTGATGGACAGAGCGTTCTACTGCAGGTGGATTTCATGTCAAAACCCAAGTGGTTTTCCCATGCTGGTTTTGATTAGGTAACCTTCCCAAATATTAGTATTTATGGCCCAAGTTTTCCATGGAGTGACAAGGAGTCTAAGTGAACTAAGGAATAAGTAAATAAAATCTTGCATACTCAGACAAAAATCATCATGGTCACTTAATCATCTAACAAATAACAGTGAGACTTCTTTTTTAAGTAGACTCTGCTCCCAGTGTGGAGCCCAACTCGGGGCTTGAACTCACGACCCTGAGACCAAGACATGAGCTGAGATCAAGAGTCAGATGTTTAACTGACTGAGCCACCCAGGCGCCCAACAATGAGACTTTGATTCTGTGAAGGACAGAGCTACTGCCAGGAGGGCAGGACCGTGGAGATGGACGTGTCCCTGCCTGCCACGTGGGGCCAGCTATCTAGCAGAGCCACACCTTCCCAGGGCGCTGGGAGTGTCACAGCTGTGGGGAGCCTGTCCTCCTCCTGTGGCCCCACATGTTGACACATTCATCCTTAGCCCAAGGGCCAGAGACCGAAGGTGAAGGTTTAGGGCTTCCTGGAAAGCCCAAGTGAGCGTCCACAGGTGCCTGCTTGCGACTAACTTATGGAGGGCGTTCCCTAACACATGACACGAGTGGAAGCTTGGCCCTCCTGCTTCCCATCTGCCCCTCGGGTGGATCTGTCTGCCTATCCGAAAGGCCTTAACCATGTTTCCTTCCCCTCTGAGTTCGCTTCCTCTCTGTGGGACCAGAGCTACAGTGTATGACGGCAGCCCTAGAGGTTATATTCCTGAAAAAGCACCTGGCAAGAATTTGGAATCCACTGATTATCTTGTTAGGTCTGTCTTCAGAATACAAAACACAAAAATTACAGAATTTGTTGATACAAACCTTTCTTTCATTATCTTCACAAGGACTTTCATCTTCTTTTTCCTATTATTAAAGAAATACAGTAATCAACTATCTGCAAGAAGGACACTGTCAGATAAACCATTCCTCTTCCCCTCACTTTCCCGGTTGCCATACAGACATTTCAGTGCTTCCTCTCCTGCTCTGACCCGGCCTTGCTCCTCCCATTTCCCACCCAGTTCATCAGGCACTTCACGTTTCCTACTCTAAATTGTTCTCGTGCACTTCTCATTAAGTACTTTCTACAGAACAGGACACATTATATTCTCTACCGCTCCTGGGGGTTTCCACTCCTAGAGCCCCACCTTCAGATGTGTGCGCAGCTCCGCCTTCCTGCTTCCCCAGCGCTCGCTTCCCACTGGATGGGCAAAGCACCAACTACTCATCGGCCCCCAAGGATGATCTCACTTGTTTCTACTTTGTGTAATTAATGCGCACATTTGTGGGATATTCCACTCGGACAGTTCTCAAGCCTCCAATTTAGGTAAAATAGTGTGCCATGAACACAGTCTGACCTAGGTAAAAAGTGCACACTTCATCTTTTTTAGTTAATTAATGTTGATGATATTCCATTTTAAGGTGAAAATATTACTGAAGTGTCAGAGATTGTCAGAGTTACCATCACTGTAGAATTAACATATTTAAAGGATTCTGAGGATGAAGAGGTGCCCGATGAAAGCACGGCTCTATTTTTTAATTCTGCTCTTGACTTCACCCACTTCTGTGCCAGTAGCATGCGTCATGACAAAATAAACCACTTGTCCACATTCCCTGGGCTGGAGGGGAGCCCTATCTGATCCTGACACCCACGCTGACAGAGCTCCTCCCGGCCCGCGCTGTTCCAACTCTGTTCTAACCACAGCAGAGAGGGGCTGGGGGAGGCGGTGACGGGGAGGCCGCGGCTGATGCGCACCAAGATTCTGCTCGGGACGATGCAGTGTTTGCACACAGACGGTGCTGATGGCCACACGGCACTGCAAAGGTACTTGTTACCACTGAACGGTACTCTTAAAAATGGTTAAAATGGCAAGTGTTATGTTTTATATACACATAGATTTTACCACAAAAAAGTGTTAGATGATAACAGAAACACTTATGATCAAACATCAGAAATCTGTATTTTATGTGTCTCTCTCTGTCAACTAAATAAATAAATAAAATCTTTAAAAAAAAATAGTGTTCAAAATAATATGCTCTCTTACAACCTTGCAAGGTCATTTTCATTTTACTCCATGATGATAGACTGCAGTTTAAGCACCTCAGCCGCAGGTAACTCACAGACGGTTATGAGATGCTGACTGTGTATAAGACACTGTCCTGGACACTGTGAGGGACACATGATGCCAAGACACACGCTCGGCCCCCTAAGGATTCCACGGTGGGGGCAGGGAGAAACAACACGCAAAATAAAACTAATATAGTCAGTGTCCAATAAACATCACATGACTCATTTTTCAAATTAACAGAGAAATGAAACGCGAAATAAAACTAGAGTTCACTGAGAGCAGATAGAGATCACCGTGGCCTCTTGGCCAGGAAGTGTTAACTAGATATCGTTTCCTTATTACTATTACTAGCTGTTATAATGCACATAAAATGCTTACTCTCTTTCTGATCCCTCAAAAACACAGGCTAGATTTTGGGGCCAAAAACCTGCAACTCCATGGGGCATTTCATGCCAATAAGGAAAAGACAGCAAGGAAGTTCTGTTCGGGTCACGAGGGAAGCAAAGCTGGTGCCGTGTGGACGTCATAGCAGGAAAACCCTTGTGGCCGTGAGTGCCACAATGCCTGCTGCCACGAGGAACAGACCACGGAGCCTGACACGGTAAACAGCTCTCCTGAGAAATCAAGCACAGCCAGCACATGGTCTCAGCAGGCAGAAGAAAACACAGCCTTGGATCACTCAAAACTGGGTTCACAGCCAAGCTCCCCACTCCCTAACCATAGGGTGGTAGCAGGTTACTTACGCTCTCTCCTGTCTCTTTGCTCCGGGTCTACCAAGCTGGGTGCCGACACCCTGGGTGAAGAGTGCCCGTGAGGCGAGGCGGGCCCGGGTGGCAGGGCTACCGCGCAGCACCCGGCAGAGAAAACACTCAGCAAACGGGGGTCTGTTCTCCCCAGACCCTCCCTGCCCACCTCACGTCATTAATGCCTGGACAGAAGAGAATGGGGGTTCCACTGCTCCGTATCACCTTCTTTCCCCAGCAGCTGAGATCGCAAACCAAGACGTTTAAAATTTAGGTGCTTGGGTTTGCCATTACTCTGATGATGCATTAAGAAAGACACTTTGAGGGGCGCCTGGGTGGCTCAGTCGCTGGGCGTCTGCCTTCAGCTCAGATCGTGATCCCAGGGGCCTGGGATCGAGCCCCGCGTCGGGCTCCCTGCTCCGCGGGAGGCCTGCTTCTCCCTCTCCCACTCCCCCTGCTCGTGTTCCCGCTCTCACTGTCTCTCGCTCTGTCAAATAAACAAATAAAATCTTCAAAAAAAAAAAAAAAGACACTTTGATCCACTCTAAGAAATTAAATCTACTGATTGATGTCAAGTTACTAACACACACGGAAACTCCCAGAGGCCCGAGCAGGTTTACCTAACAAGTCAATAAGGCATGGATGACGAATTTCAGTGGCCAGTCCACACAAGGCACTCAGGCTGTTGCAGAAACTCAGTGTCATCACAGTGCTTGTGCCCTCCTTCTATTAAAATACGGCATTCGGCGATTACACAACTGAACCCCATGAGTGCCCCTCTATGCTTCTCCCCCTGGTGCAGACGGGGGCTCTCTGTGTCGCCTCACCTAACGCTCCAGGACAGACCCTGCGCCAACGCTCAGAACACGCTCTTACACTCCGGCACCAAAGCACCTAAATCTTCTCTTTCCTCCTCAGTGGAACGTCTTCCCAATCATCTGGATACACACTGTATACTTTCACTGAAAACCACCTCCAAATCCAAACTACTGAAGAACAGAAGGAAGGAAAAGAGAATTGTTTGAAAGGGTATTCCCTTGTCTGTTTTAGATCATGAACTCCACTGATGTTGAAAAACCCAAACAAACTTCATTTCCCACAAACGCCCTTTCCAAGGTGGGCAAGAAGTAGGAGACAACTCCGAGTAGCCCCAGCCCTTCCCACCAGCCCTCTGGGCTCACTTCCCTCTGTTCTTAAATGGGGAGCAAGTATAAGAGTGGAAAAGGATGACTCACCAGGCTGTTGCATCCCCAAGTTTACTTATAGTTCTGGAAGTTTCAGCATTAGAATAGACCCAGACTTGATACCCCAGACTTATTACACAGCCTCCTGCCTGGGGCCAAAAGCCTTAAAACAAGAGGGGCTCCTGGGGGAGCTCAGTCAGCTGTACATCTGACTCTTGATTTTGGCTCAGGTCATGGTCTCAGGGTCGTGGGATCGAATCCCGTGTTGGGCTCTGTGCGTGGAGTCTGCTTAGGACTCACTCCCCCTCTGCCCCTCCTCCCCCAGCTTATGCTCTATCTCTCCCCCAAAAAAAATTTTTTAAACAAGAAACCACCTTGGAAAAAAAATCTAGAGATAGAATTTTGAAAACAAATCCCCCAAAATCTATTTCTTACCTACATGAATTGTATATTTAGAGTGAATTTTGTCTTAAATATTCTCACCACAGGGACACCTGGGTGACTCAGTGGTTAAGCATCTGACTTTGGCTCAGGTCATGGTCCCAGGGTCCTGGGATCGAGCCCCGCATCAGGCTCCCTGCTCGGCGGGGAGCCTGTTTCTCCCTCTCCCTCTGCCCGTCCCCCTGCTCATGCTCTTCTCTCTCAAATGTTCTCACCACAAAAAAAAAAAAAAAAAGGGAAATGGTAACCATCTGTGGTGGATATGTTAATTAGCTTTAATTGCCAAATGTTCCTCAATTAAAAAAATAAGATAAAAGGAAAGTAAATTTTATTTTCCCGATACACATACTTTATATAGACTAGTCACATAATGTCGTGGAGTACCACAGGAACGTGCTTCCTGCTTTGATGGCACATCTTCAGCGTCTGGAGGGAGAGAGGGTACCAGAAGGGCTCTCCCGGGCTAGCCCATGCTGCCATCTATGGAGCGTGCGCCGTACGCGCCCCTGCTTTCCCCAACAAGACGAGCTATTTACACAACACCAACGCCCCACAAAGCAGAATGTCCATGGTGTCCACAGACGTCTGCATACCTACACGCCAGCTGCTCTTCACCTCCCGACTCTCCCCTCTGAAAATATATCTTGAAATTCGTTGGGAAAACAGTTTTCAGTCTGTGACTGGAAGCACAGTGAAAGGTAATTAGGACAAGTTTAGAAGCCATTAAAATTACTCACGTAATTTCTGGCACCCAAGAGACTAGATCTAAGGTACGGCCTGCCTGGGAAACACACTATGTTTCTAATTCCCTGCTGATCTATATTCAGAATGCACTGGGCTTTCTGATTCTTTCTTCATCAAATGTGAGCTCCACCCAATGTGTTAAAAGGATAAGGAGGTGCCTTCCACCACAGCATTAAATACAAAATAAAAGTAGAATCAGCTCACCTTGTTGCTTTCAAAATCAGGGGGGCTATCATGTATCTCTTCATCTTCCTTAACTATCTCCGCTGGTGTCTAGAGAGAAAACATACCACGTTTTAGGTTTAGTGGCAGTCAAGCTATGTCAAACCCCATGAAAGGAGCAGAGGGGGTGGGTAGTGGAACTCTGTGAACCACTTCTGTGGACAGAGCTGAAAATGCGGCTGGTTTTTCCACAGTGCCTGCCCTGTGTTTTTACCTTTTGCTCCACTTACGCAATGCTAGCCTATTTAACGAAACTGTTGGGGAAATCCTTAAGGAGAAACACTAGAAAGCCCTTTCATGTAAACAGGAGTGGATTATCCCTCCAGATGCCTCTTGTCAGCAGGTAATAAATGCCTCGGATCCCCTGTTTGGCCCTGGGGACCCCAGTGGGGACCCAAACCAGAGCCCTCTTTCCCTGTGTTCAACGTCCGCCGCCACCTGGGCGGTCCCGCTCCTCACACCGCAGTGCCTGCTCAAGTCTTTGTGTATTATTTCCCAGTTTTTGTGACTTGTTGGCAAAGAGCAGTGAGCTGTGTTTAACTGGTGCCCTGGAGCCTCTCCACGAGGGGAAAGCCGTGTGGTTCTGTGGCTAAGGAAGAAAGGGCCCCCCTAGGGGCTACGGTATTTCTGTCCCCGTCCAAGTAGGCACGCTCAGTGCAGTGCCACATGTCCATCGCGGGCTGGCGAGGGCGTCTCCTGCTCACAGTCACCCAGGATGCCAGACCGATGGAGACGCCAACTCCCCGCGTTTCCGTGGCTTCAGGGGCAGAGGGGCGGCGTGGCTCTTAACACCTCTGCCAGGACGTGTGGCTCATTACGTCCAGCCGCCTGTTGTCCGCGAAGGCAGGCTGCAAAGCCACACTGGAGGTAAAGTGGGTGAAGAAGTATTCTCTCACCAAACGACCACAACTGGTGTCCATGAAGAGCCCTAAGGACCCCACAGCTCCTGCCAGCTGACCCTTGAAGGTGCAAGACCTAGTCTGTGGCTATGTAGACGTGTGGGTGACTACTCAACAGCCAGTCCCACTAGCCCAGACCTCGGCTGTCCAAATGCTCCGAAAACTCAAAGACTATATGAGCATTCTCGTCCTGTAGCCTACATGGAAAGTAATCGTGATGAATAAGATTCTGGGGACTGCTCCAACTACATGAAAAAATAAACACAAAAAGCACATTCTTTCAAAGAGTAAGTGATGTGATTTGTCCAACCATTGCTTCATTCATTTATTCAGCAATATACACAGAATGCCTGAGTCCTGCAATCCTGACAGATGACAGTGACTGTGCATGCAAACCAACGTGGCCCCCAAGACACTCAGTCAGACGGGGAGATGAACATTAATTAAGTCACACAATTAAATATAAAACCACAACTGTGATATGCTTTGTAAGAGAGACATGTGGAGAGAAATAGGCTATCACGGGGTTTAACATACACAGGAGACCATGCAACGCTTCCTCTGGTGTGACTACAACTTGAAATATGAGGGATGAGAAACGTTAGTATACAAAAAGGCAAAGAGAGAATATTGCAGACAAAGGGGAGGGCGTGTGGCAGTCTTGCTGCAGGAGAATGCACTGAGTTTGAGGGGGACTGGGGATGGTCAGCCTACAGAGAAAAAGCGATCACAGTAATCTAGCCAAGGAACGGCGGCAGTCAGGACTGGTTGGATGGTGGTGTAGACAGAGAGGGTGGGTCACTTCCAGACATATTTAGGAGGTAAAACTTGCAGATGTTGAGATGGTCTAGGAGGTAAAACTTGATGATGTTGAGATGGTCTGGGTATGGAAGAGTTGAAACAGTCAGTCTCGGGAATATCTCTAAGTTTGCTCTGGTCTTAGGGATGGACGATGTCATACACCTACTGAGACAGGGAGAGAGCAACGTGTGGGGATGGTGTGGAAGGACACTTGTGTGTTCACACTGTGCTGAACTTTAATGTCTCAGAACATCTAACGGGTGATGTCAGCTCATAGTGTGTGTCTATCTGGATGTATGTGTGTGTGTCTAGATGTGTGTGCATGTCTCTGGATGTGTGTGTGTGTGTGTAGATGTGTGTGTGTGTGTCTCTGGATGTGTCCGTGTCTAGATGTATATGCGTGTCTCTGGATGTGTGTGTGGGTAGATGTGTGTGTGCATGTGCACCTGGAGCCCAGAAAAGAGACCTGCAGAGAGACTGACACCACAGTGACGGAGAATTCTGTCTGTGGAGAAGGTCTAGAGCTACAAGAAATGTTGCCCTGACCTGACCCATGTAGACCTCCAACATTCCATGCCAAGTGGAGGATCAGAAGTCTACGGAGAAGAATGAGAATGGGGCCCCTGGCTGGCTCAGCCAGAAGAGCATGTGACTCTTGATCTCGAGGCTGTGAGTTTCAGCCCCACGTTGGGTGTAGAGATGACTTAAAAAATAAACTCTTTAGGGGAGCCTGGGTGGCTCAGTCAGTTAAGCATCTGCCTTCAGCTCAGGTCATAATCCCAGGGTCCTGGGATCGAGCCCCACATCGGGCTCCCTTCTCAGTGGGGAGTCTGTTTCTCTCTCTCTCCCTCTCCTTCTGTGTGTGCGTGCTCTCTCTCTCTCTCTCTAGCTCTCACTCTCTCTCAAATAAATAAATAAAAATCTTTTTAAAAAATAAAATAGGGTGCCTGGGTGGCTCAGTTGGTTAAGCGACTGCCTTTGGCTCAGGTCATGATCCTGAGTCCCGGGATCGAATCCCGCATTGGGCTCCCTGTTCGGCAGGGAGTCTGCTTCTCCCTCTGACCCTCCTCCCTCTCATGCTCTCTGTCTCTCATTCTCTCTCTCTCAAATAAATAAAATCTTTAAAAAAAATTAAAAAATAAAATAAAATAAACTCTTTAAAAAAAAAAAAAAAGAATGAGAATTGAGTGGCCAGACAGATGGAAGGAAGAAAAATCAGGAGGCGGGTGGGTCTTGCCAAAGGAGGAGAGTATTGGAGGAAAAGGGAGGGGCCAAAAGTGTCAGCTGAAGATGAAAGGTCAAGTGTGATGAGAACTGAGAATGCATTGGATTTGGGGGATGAGGTCAAGAGTTGTTTCACGTCATTGTGTGCAGAAGCCAAGAGAGGCCAAGGAGAGGGGAGGGGATGGAGACAGTGTGGGGAGGAGGGATCCTCCCTCCAAGGACTGGGAGAGACGGAGTTGCACAAAGGAAGGAGGCTAAGGGAGGGATCATTCTGGTTATAACCGGCTTGCTTCCAGCATGCGTACCATCCAGCCAGGAGGATTCGAGTGAAGGGGACAGGTTCAATCTACCCAGAAAAGGGTGAACAAATAACTAATAGCACAAGACTCTTGAGGGGCTCGGAAGGGACAGCATCCAAAGCCAGGAGAAGGTAGGAGGACGGGCACATCCACCACGAAGACCGGAGATTTGTGTGCAGACCCTAGAGCTGCCTATCTCCTAGCCAGTCCTCACCTCATTCCTCACTAAAAGAAAAATCCTCTCAGATGCTAGTCACACAATTCAGAAGAGCCTGGGCCCCTTTCCAGACACCAGATGCTGACACTGGTTGGTCTACACCACCAAAGGCCCATTGCCTCTCCCCAACTACTGACAAGGACGAGGCAGACACATGGGGTAGATTTCGGGAGGGTCCCTGGGAAAGACTTTTCTCACTACTTGAAAAAGGCACAGGGAAGGAAATGGTCTCTCTATTCTTCTCGTCAGCATTCATGTGTCTCAACGTGCCACCCAGAGCGGAGGCAAACATCTTGGAGACCGTGAGGAAAGAAGGCTGAGGCCAGAAGTTGTTGCGCAGAGGGAGGTGGGCAGGGCAACGCCAGCAACTGGGTCCTCGGTGACATGGCTGAGCCGCTGAGCCGGCCAACCCTGCAAGCTCCCGTTACACAGGAGGCCTCCAGACTTGTGTTACATGGCCTGATATGCATTCCTTATGTGTAAGCCACGTTTCTGTAGGTTTCTGTTCTTTCCAGCTAGAAGCACCCTAACAGATACAGTACTAATGACACTTTTTAATTTATTCATTAAAGTGAGCACCCAAGGACCTTTGTTAGCTTAGTCCGAGTTACTCCATGCTCCTAAAAGTGCCAAAGCTTTAAAGCTCCATTATGTTTTTTCTAATTAAACAATTCAGAGATTACACAAATTTAGACTGACCTTCTCCTAATTAGTCCAAATTATTTTGGTTTTACTTTAGTTTGTGTCTTATTTTTAGCTCTTTCTCTAGAGTGAAATGAATTACAGTTCAGGTGCACTGCTCCGGTTGCTACAGGGAATCTGAGTAAAGGCACTCTCTTCTGTACTGTCTCCTGGGGACTCTGAAAATCACTGCAATTCAGTAGATGTCAGAACTAGACCCAGTTGTCTGTGATTTCAGTCAGTCTGCCCTTCCCATTCACAGACGAGACATGCCCAGCACCTGTTGGGGAATGACAACCCAACGGTACTCTAGTAGAATAGAATTGGTGAGAAATGCTAAACTGTAGCCCCACCCCAGAAAAAAATCAAAGATCAGAGTCCAGAACTAAACAGAGCCCACCATTCTAGGTACTTTTCTGTCTTTTTATAGAGTTTATGAAAATAAACATAACCTTAAATCTGGCATAAGACATTGCTTTTGTGAAAAATGTGTACTCTAAATCAGGTAGAATTTTAACATCAATGTTTTAATATCTGGGTGCCAGTTTTGTATAGATTGTAAGAGTTAAGAAATGTTTCCTTAACACTGGGGCATAATAACTCAGGACTTTGAAATGAAAGCTGGTGTAAAAATTCGCCTCTCCCGGAGAATTAAAGCTGATAGAGCATCTCTCTTTTAAACCTCCACTCAAGACCTGTTGATAGAAATGTTGCCAAGGGGACACATTATGTGCTACTAAAACCAAAGAGAAACAAAAAACATTGAAAATAGATTATAATTTCTTAAAAACAAAAACTCAAAGGGAGACAATGTAGCATAGGAAAGAGGAAAAAAGAAAAGGTGAGTAAAGATCAACTATAATCCATGTCCAGATAGACGACCACCAGCATAACACTTCGTAACATCCAGAGTCTCTCCCTGTCCCTTCTGTTGTATTTCCCACATACTATGCCTTCCGTCTTGGTCAGGAGACACTTGGTTCAGGACAAATAGGGTTCAGTGACGTTGAAACTTTACCAGTGATGACACATGTAAGCGAGATCACACAGTTAACTGAGAAGAGCATCTCTGACCTGGCACCACAATTTCATTTCTCTCATGAGCCAAAGACAGAATTCAGTGGAATTCTATGAGCATCTCGATGCCAAGTGGAGAAAAGCTCAAGGATGAGCTTTCACCACCAGGAACCCTGGATGTAAGAAGGTGCCTTCAACATGGGCAGGAAGAAGTGGCTGTACAGAAGCCAATGACAAATGTCTCCAGTGGGAGAAAACCAAGAGACAGAAGGTGGAGGACAGAAACAGTGATCACTGGAAGTACAAATCGATTTTTGTGAGTAAATCACAAAGAAAACAACCGGAAGACAGGACCACAGAAATAGGAGCATTTTAGGAATCAGAACACGGGTCAAAATGCACAGTTAACAGTCGTCGTGGCCTGTCAGGGAGAGCAATGCTCAAAGCCGCCATGGCCTCTCCTCACCGCTAAGTTTCTGAAACTCCCTGCCCCACATTCCAACTCCCCATCCTCCCCTCTCTGCACAGCAATGAGAGATTCTCAAACTGACTTAAAAGCACAGGGAAGTTTCTAGCCCTTGGAATACAGGAGAGATTAAAGGCCACACAGTGTGAGTCTTGCTCATCACCACAGGAAGTGGACATTCCATGACGTCACCTACCAGAAGCAAAGGACAGACCACCTGCTCTAGTCATCAAAACTTTAACCTGGAGTCTTCCCTTAGCGATGGGAGCTCAGCGACAGGCAGCGATGTTGCCATGGTAAACAGAGCGGCCTCCAGCCTGTGTTTGCCCCTCACTGCTGTTCTGCCTTCTGCTGACAATAGGTGCCATCAACTGCAAATGAGCACTCGCCACTGCAACTATCCCCTCGGTTTGCAGGATGCCCGATTCTTGAGGTTCCCCTCACCGGTCTAGGCTTGACTCCAAATTCATAAATTGATTACTTGGGATGTTATATTTTGTAACATTTTATCTTTACAGCAACACTGAAATAAAGACAAGGTGATGCGCAAGCATAAGAAATAACATTGTGACATCGTCAGGCTTACCCACAGGTTAAAACCAGTTACTCGAAAACATGAGCAAAGTACTCCAGGTTATTATAAAAGCCAACACCATAATCAAATAGTTTAACACTAAGGCCAGACCCTCCTTCATTAATGGACTGGGAAGTCCTAAGGGCATCTTCCCCTCCTCCCACAAGGAAACCAGTAACCCCAACACGCACCAGAGCTCACCCAGCACACAAACACAGAAGTAAGACAAGCACATGGTTCTCCGGGCATGTGGGCCACTTTGAAGCAGACCCCCACCCAGGCCAGGGCTGCCAGTCGTAGAGCGCCCATCCCCTGCGTTGAGGACCCCGCCCAGGGAACCCGCCGAACCACATCCTGCTCTCCCTGCTCCACAAGACCACCTTCTTCTCTCCCCAGGGCAGAAAAAAAATCCTTGGATTCTGCATGCTGGCAGGGCCTACACTGTGTTTCATGGGGATCCTAAAAGGAAAATCATTCCTGGGGAAGGAAATTGGAGTTAACCTAAAAGCTTAAACATTATTGTAATTCTGGGACTTCTTTGAAACATTGAATATGCAAACACACGCTGTGGTTCCCCGAGGGACAGATGGGAAAGATAGTGCTTCCCAAACCTAAACGACCACAGGGACCTTGTTTTCAAAGATGCAGAACTCAGGGCGCCTGGGTGGCTCAGATGGTTAAGCGTCTGCCTTCGGCTCAGGTCATGATCCCAGGGTCCTGGGATCGAGTCCCGCATCGGGCTCTCTGCTCCTTGGGAGCCTGCTTCTCCCTCTGCCTCTCTCTCTCTGTCTGTCTCTCATGAATAAATAAATAAATAAAAAATCTTAAAAAAAAAAAAAAGATGCAGAACTCAGTCTGCAGACTTGGTCTATCTACAAGAACTTCACTTCAACCTGCTGTGCCTTGCATCCATTTATCCAATCACCTGGGATTTTCTTGCCTCTATTCAATGGGACTTAATAAGCATGTGCTGAGCCCCTGCTGGGTGTCAGGAAATGGCACAGTGGGAGAATACCGCCCCAGGTGTGCGGTGCCCCCACCCCTCACTCAGCTCCTCCAGCCCTTCATCTCTGGCCCCCGCAGGTGCAGCAGGTCTTTGTCTCTGCTCACACACACACACACACACACACACACAAAATGTCACAGGAAGGGTGCTGGCCTAGCCCCCACTCCTCTAGTCTTAATGTCCATTTATGCAGCCATAGCTGGGAGTCCCATTGTCTCCTTGTCCTTCAAAGCCACAGAACTTGCTTTAATACCATCCCCTGGCAATTAGGATGCACTGAGGATGCAACTAGGATGCAACCCAATGCACTGAGACGTCAGCTCCCCTGGTGTGCAGTAGAATGGTCAGACAGAAAGCAGCACAGCAGCGGTTCTTTCTGGTTCTTTCTGAACACCCCCCCGCCTCCCCCGCTGGGTAGCCTGGCCCTCCTCCTCTCTGACCACCTCTCCCACCCTTCCCGACTCCCCTCCCCTGAGCCTCTCCTTCCCCCACTACACACCCTTCTGGGGAACCCCTCTCACCACACAACCTCGAATACAACGGAAATTAACACTAGCAACAGAAACTCATGAGTATGTTTATTGATCACAATTATGAAAATAGTATTTGTGACACTAGGGTTTTACTTGTGTTAAAAACTTGCATCAGACACTCATGGTCCACAACCCAGAACAATAACATACCAAGGACAATAATCAACATTGGAGGGGGAGCGGTGGGGTGGGGGGGAATGCTAATTTTTGGTATAAAAGTAACTGCCTAAAATATCTTATTTATTACAAAAAATTCTTAAATGTACAATAAAAAAATATAGTGTTAGTTTGGGTTTTAAGAGAAAATTAAATCTTTTGATCATTTCTCATCATGTTGAGGAAAAGAATAAATAATATCACTAGCAATTTGGAAAATACAATGGGACACAATGCGAAAGTGCTCAAAATGCCCAAGGAAGTGGCTAGTGCCTTGACATGGTCTGTCACACCTGGTCATATTATCGAGGGAAAGGAAAGTAGCAGAAGTTAATAATAAAGTGAGAAAATTAACAGTGACTGATTTTCAGAAGAGGAGCCAAAAGCTTGCTGTCATCTGGGTTTGGCGCTCTGGAACCACAAACTCAGGACGGGGGCCAAGTCTATGTCAGAGGGATAAAAATGGTACTCAAATGCAGACATTGACCTTTTACAGAACATACATTCTTTTCTCAAGAACTAACAATTAGAAATGTGCTTCTAGGGACACCTGGGTGGCTCATTTGGTGAAGCATCTGCCTTCAGCTTAGGTCATGATCTCAGGGTCCTGGGATCGAGCCCTGCATCAGGCTCCCTGCTCAGTGGGAAGTCTGCTTCTCCCTCTGCCCCTCACCCTGTTCCTGCTCTCTCTCTCTCTCTCTAATAAATAAATAAAATCTTTTAAAAAAAGAAAGAAATGTGTTTCTAGTGCTTTCAGGTAGATTCTGGGGACAAAGCCATGCAGTTCAGAGCTCACCTACCCACCTGCCCTTTGCGGGAGCAGGAGTTGAGGCCAGAGACCCCTGGAGGCGTGACCTTCTCTCTGGGTGGGCAAGGGGCATGAGGCCCTTGTACTTCTGCTCCTGTCCAGGCTGAGGCTGGCCCCGCACACCTCATCCACTTCCCCTGGACCTTCCTCAGACTCCACGCCTCTGTGAGCCCGAAGGAAGGAAGCAGAGAGGTGGTCCACCGTGTGCAGGCCTTGGACCAGGGACTCACGCATGCATTACTTCACTTAGCCCCACAGGAACCTGCCCAGCGGCACATGCCCATCGCACGGATAAGGAAATGGGGGTCAGAAAGCCAGGCAGTGGAAGACCCATGATTCCCCACCATATCACCCGATGCACCACTCATTCCATCACCCGTCATTCCACCAATGATCACTAAGGGCCTCCTCCCTGCCAGGAACTGTGCCAGGACAAGGGTGACTACAGTGAGCACAGCAGGCCGACCCCTTCCTTGTATGGGGGAAAGGGACAGCAGTCACGTCACAACAAAGCTAACTACGCTGTCAGAGACCGTGACCAGTGCTCAGAACAGTCCCCACAGCAGAAGAACCCACCAGGGAGAAGGGCAGGCAGGAAGGATGGGGAAGGATAAGAAGACGTGGAAGGAGCTGAGGTCCCTGAGCCCATCATGACCATGGTGACATCCTCTGGGGTCATCCTGCATAGACCTGAAGGATGAGCAGTAACTGACCAGAGGGGCATAGAACATGCTAGAGGCTGGGCGAGCGTGGGGGAGGGGGGGAGGAGGAGGCTGCAGGCAGGCGGGGCTGATGCAGCTGATTCAGAAGGTGGTAGGCCCGGTCGTGCAACACCTGCTACCCACCTGGTCCACAGGCACCTCCACCTGCACGTCCTTGTCCTCTTTGACTTCCGAGGCTCCTTGGGTTTCTGTGGGAGCAGTCTGGGCTTTATACACGTCACCTTCTGGAGGAAAACAGCACAAACAGATTTGCAAGCCAACGTCCACTGCACATTTTCTGGCCCAAACCAAAGTCGAGCCTCGGCATCCTGGGGGCTACCGGTGTTGTGTGCAGGCAGCCTGCCCCAGGGCCCCGGAGCCCACCGTGGGGTCCCCGCGGCCCTTGCTTCTGCCTCCGTGTCTGCACTGATGGTCATCTCTGTGTCCTACCCACCACGGGACTCAGTCCCAGAGATGAAACACACTGATCGCCTGGCAAACGTGTGTCCAGTCAACTCAGAAATAACCACAAAGCAACCCGCTAGACACCAAAATTGTATTCTGAGGACATGTACCTTGATTACTTCAAAATTACTTCAAATTACTTCAAAATTACTTATTTTGAAGGAATGAACAAAATGAGCTTTAACAAACGAGGTGTTAAAATTGCACACTGTAGTCTACTAAGCCGACAGATAAAAATCATCTAATCAGCATTACAATTGGATGTATTACATGCTTATAAAATCCTGAGGTTCTTAAAAACCTTATCCTCACGCTGACAAGACTAGGTGACAGTAAAAGAAACAGAAGGAGCCGGCCACTTCCCTCAACCCCCAGAGGATGTCACCATGGTGGTGATGGGCTCAGTGACCCCAGCTCCTTCCACTTCTTCTTGTCCTTCCCCATCCTTCCTGGCCCTCAGCCCCGGAAGGACCATTGCACAGCCCTTGGCAGAAGGGATGAAGGTAAGAAGAAGGCAGAGGGCAGCATCCATCGGGAACCCACAGGGTGCCAGGCCCTTCTCTGTTTGCTTGACACTTAACACTCACGCAAACCTCTGTCAATCCTTCCATGCCCATTTGTTTGTTGATAAGGAGTGTGCCGAGGGCCCCACGCTTGGGACCATGCTTGGGGCCACGCTCGGGAACATGCTCGGGAGGGCCGTAGCTGGAACCTGGGCCCCAGCACCCCTCGCCACTTCCTGGAGGGAAGGTGGGATGCATGCCGAGCAGCCCCAGGCATGTTGGACAGCCTTTGCCAAGAAGGAAATTTTACACAAACTGATTAAAATCTCTATTATGTTGATAGAGCATCTCAGGGACTATAGGTTCAATAGACTCTGGTCTTCGGCCCATCCTGGCCATGGTCAGGTTGCATCAGCACACTGTTGGCCATGCCAACCAGGCAGGAACGCTGTGAGAGCCCTGCGTCCAGACCAGGGCCTGGCGCACAGCCAGACAACACTGTCATCTGGGATGGGAAGGCCCAACGGTGGCGGGGAGCAGGAGAGAAGCACAGGAAGGCGGTCAAGATGTCACCTGGAAACTGGCAGAGGGTTCCCAGGAAGCTGAGAGACAATCAGAGCACAAAGAGGAGAAGCCGGACTCACTGTGCATGGGGAGCACCAAGGGAGGGAAAGGCTTTAACAAAAATGACTTCCCCAAATCATCGGATGCTGCAGCAAAGCAAAGGGAAGCCCTCCTTCCCCTGGTCCTGTCCTCTGCGTCACCAGCCACCACCAGCAAAGCACCTGTGATACATCCTGATAGGAATCAAGGTGGCCGGCTCCCAGCGGGGCTCCGCAGAATAGAAGCAGGAGCAGAACAAGTATTTTTTTTAATTATTTCATTTTATGAGAAGCTTGGCAAGATGGCGGAGGAGTAGGAGACCTGGATTTCGTCTACTCTCAGGAATTCAGCTGGATGGGGATCAAACCATTCTGAACACCTACAAACTCAACAGGAGATCGAAGAAAAGAAGAGCAACAACTCTCTCATCAGAAAAGCGACCACTTTCTGGAAGGTAGGACGTGCGGAGAAGTGAATCCAAGGCGATATTCGGGAGGATAGACGGCGGGGGAAGGGCCTCCGTCGGCCGCTTCTGGCAAGTGATAGAGCCGCGGGGCACAAAATCGGAACTTTTAGAAGTCTGCTCCGCTGAGGGACGTCACTCTGGTGGCTAAGCGGGGGGTGGAACCCTCCGGGACAGTGTGGTCTCAGGACCCTCGGGGTCACAGAAAGACCAGGGGTGCCTGAGTGCGGCAGAGCTCCCAGGTATTGGAGCGGGGAAGCCGGCTGCAGAGGCAGAGCCCAGGCGCGGGCTCTCAGCTCGGGGTTGCCATAAACCGTGATCCGCGGCACAGTCGGGCCCCTGCTCCTCCAGCAGGGACACAACAAGTGGCAGATCCGGGGAGACTCACCTTCTTCCCCCAGGAGGAGAGGCGCAGGAGCGCACCACAGGGATCTGCTGGGTTTGGAGACTCCACCCGGGATCGGGTGCCAAAGATAGAAACGCGCGGTCACAGGCCGGGTGAGCACAGAGTGCAGCCGGAGACCGGGGAGACAGGAGTGACTGACGGTTTTTCTCTAGGGGCGCACTGAGAAGCAGGGCCCCGAGTTCTCGGCTCCTCCGGGGCGGAGATTGGGAGGCCGCCATTTTCACTCTCCGCCTCCAAAGCTGTACGGAAAGCTCGCAGGGAACAAAAGCCCCCGAGAGCAAACCCGAGCAGATTACTTAGCACGGACCGGGCAAGGGCGGGGCAATTCCGCCTCCAGCAAAGACATTTGGAAACCACAGCAACAGGCCCCTCCCCAGAAGATCAGCAAGAACAGCCAGCCAAGACCAAGTTTACCGATGGATGAGAAGAGCAGAACTCCAACGCTAGGGGAATACTGCACATAGAATCCATGGCTTTTTTACCATGATTCTGTAGTCTTTCAAAGTTAATTTTTTTTTTAACTTTCTTTTTTTTTTTGAATTTTTCTTTTTCCCTTTTTCAACCAACATCTTAGCAATCCCTTTTTTAAAAATCTTTTTTATTTTTCATTTTTAGAGTCATATTCTATCGCTTCATAGTAGTTAACCTTATTTTTGATATATATATATATATATATATATATATATATATATATATATGTAAGTTGTTCTCTCTTTAAAATTTTGGAATACACTTTCTTCTAACAGTCCAAAATATACCCTACATCTCTAGTGTATGGCTTTGTTCTAGTCTCCTGCCTGATCCTTTTTTTCTTTTTTTAAATCCTTTTCTTTCTTTTTTCAACCAACTTCTTGTCTTATCAATTCCTTTTAAAAAATCTTTTATAATTTTCATCTTTACAGTCATATTCCATCCCTTCATTGTATTTACCCTTATTTTTGTACATATATAAGTTTTTCTTTCTTTAAAATTTTGGGAGGCACTTTCTTCTAACAGACCAAAATACGCCCAAAATCTAGAGTGTGGCACTGATCTATGTACCAGCCTGATCATATTTGATCATATTCTGGTTTGTTTTTTGTTTGTTTTTTGTTTGTTTGTTTGTTTTTATCTTTTTTTTTCTTTTTTTTTCTCTTTTTTCTTTCTTTCCCTTTTTTTCCCCCTGGTTTCAGGTCTCTTCTGATTTCTTTAGTGTATATTTTTCTGGTGTCATTGTTACCCTGTTAGCATTTTGTTCTCTCATTCATCTATTGTCCTCTGGAAAAAATGAAAAGATGGAAAAAAATCACATCAAAAAAAAAAAAAGAGGCAGTACCAACTGCCAGGGACCTAATCAATACGGACATTAGTACGATGTCAAATCTAGAGTTCAGAATCATCACTTTAAAGATACTAGCTGGGCTTGAAAAAAGCATGGAAGTTATTAGAGAAACCCTTTCTGGAGAAGTAAAAGAACTAAAATCTAACCAAGTAGAAATCAAAAAGGCTATTAATGAGGTGCAATCAAAAATGGGGGCGCTAACTGCTAGGATAAATGAGGCAGAAGAGAGAATTAGTGATATAGAAGACCAAATGATGGAAAATAAAGAAGCTGAGAAAAAGAGAGATAAACAACTACTGGATCACGAGGGCAGAATTCGAGAGATAAGCGATACCATAAGACGAAACAACATTAGAATAATTGGGATCCCAGAACAAGAAAAAAGAGAGAGAGGGGCAAAAGGTATATTGGAGCAAATTATAGCAGAGAACTTCCCTAATTTGGGGAAGGAAACAGGCATCAAAATCCAGGAGGCACAGAGAACCCCTCTCAAAATCAATAAAAATAGGTCAACACCCCAATATCTAATAGTAAAACTTATGAATCTCAAAGACAATGAGAAAATCCTGAAAGCAGCTCTAAAGAAGAGATCTGTACAATGGTAGAAACATTAGATTGGCAACAGACCTATCCACAGAGACCTGGCAGGCCAGAAAGGACTGGCAGGATATATTCAGAGCACTAAATGAGAAAAATATGCAGCCAAGAATACTATATCCAGCTAGGCTGTCATTGAAAATAGAAGGAGAGACAAAAAGCTTCCAGGACAAACAAAAACTAAAGGAATTTGCAAACACAAAACCAGCCCTACAAGAAATATTGAAAGGGGTCCTCTAAGCAAAGAGAGAGCCTAAAAGCAACATAGACCAGAAAGGAACACAGACAATATACAGTAACAGTTACCTTACAGGCAATACAATGGCACTAAATTCATATCTTTCAATAGTTACTCTGAATGTAAATGGGCTAAATGCCCCAATCAAAAGACACAGGCTATCAGATTGGATTAAAAAACAAGACCCATCGATATGCTGTCTGCAAGAGACTCATTTTAGAACCAAAGACACCCCCAGATTGAAAGTGAAGGGGTGGAAAACCATTTACCATGCTAATAGACACCAAAAGAAAGCTGGGGTGGCAATCCTTATATCAGACAAAGTAGATTTTAAGCCAAAGACTATAATTAGAGATGAGGAAGGACACTATATCCTACTGAAAGGGTCTATCCAACAAGAAGATCTAACAATTGTAAATATCTATGTCCCTAACATGGGATAAGCCAATTATATTAGCCAATTAATAACAAAAGCAAAGAAACACATCGACAACAATACAATAATAGTGGGGGACTTTAACACCCCCCTCACTGAAATGGACAGATTGTCTAAGCAAAAGATCAACAAGGTAATAAAGACTTTAAATGACACACTGGACCAAATGGACTTCACAGACATATTCAGAACATTCCATCCCAAAGCAACAGAATACACATTCTTCTCTAGTGCCCATGGAACATTCTTCAGAAAAATCACATCCTAGGTCACAAATCAGGTCTCAACCAGTACCAAAAGATTGGAATCATTCCCTGCATATTTTCAGACCACAGTACATTGAAACTAGAACTCAATCACAAGAGGAAAGTCAGAAAGAACTCCAATACATGGAGGCTAAAGAGCATCCTACTAAAAAATGAATGGGTCAACCAGGAAATTAAAGAAGAATTTAAAAAATTCATGGAAACAAATGAAAATGAAACACAACTGTTCAAAATCTTTGGGATACAGCAAAGGCAGTCCTAAGAGGAAAGTATATAGCAATACAAGCCTTTCTCAAGAAACAAGAAAGGTCTCAAATACACAACCTAACCCTACACCTAAAGGAGCTGGAGAAAGAACAGCAAATAAAGCCTAAACCCAGCAGAAGAGAAATAATAAAGATCAGAGCAGAAATCAATGAAATAGAAACCAAAAGAATAGTAGAACACATCAATGAAACTAGGAGCTGGTTCTTTGAAAGAATTAATAAAATTGATAAACCCTTGGCCAGACTCATCAAAAAGAAAAGAGAAAGGACCCAAATCAACAAAATCATGGATGAAAGAGGAGAGATCACAACCAACACCAAAGAAATACAAACAATTATAAGAACATATTATGAGCAACCATATGCCAGCAAATTAGATAATCTGGAAGAAATGGATGCATTCCTAGAGATGTATCAACTACCAAAACTGAACCAGGAAGAAATAGAAAACCTGAACAGACCTATAACCACTAAGGAAATTGAAGCAGTCATCAAAAATCTCCCAACAAACAAAAGCCCAGGGCCAGATGGCTTCCCAGGGGAATTCTACCAAACATTTCAAGAAGAATTAATACCTATTCTTCTGAAACTGTTCCAAAAAATAGAAATGGAAGGATAACTTCCCATCTCATTTTATGAGGCCACCATTACCTTGATCCCAAAACCAGAGACCCCATCCAAAAGGAGAATTACAGACCAGTATTCCTGTTGAACATGGATGCAAACATTCTCACCAAAATACTAGCCAATAGGATCCAACAGTACATTAAAAGGATTATTCACCACGACCAAGTGGGATTTATCCCTGGGCTGCAAGGTTGGTTCAACATCAGCAAATCAATCTGATACAATACATTAATAAAAGAACAAGAACCATACGGGCCTCTCAACAGATGCTGAAATAGCATTTGATAAAGTACAGCATCCTTTCTTGATCAAAACTCTTCAGAGATAGGGATCGAGGGTACATACCTCAATATCATAAAAGCCATCTATGAAAAACCTACAGCGAATATCATTCTCAATGGGGAAAAACTGAGAGCTTTCCCCCTAAGGTCAGGAACGCGGCAGGGATGTCCACTATCACCACTGCTATTCAACGTAGTATTAGAAGTCCTAGCCACAGCAATCAGACAACAAAAAGAAATCAAAGGCATCCAAATTGGCAAAGAAGAAGTCAAACTCTCACTCTTTGCAGATGATATGATACTTTATGTGGAAAACCCCAAACACTCCACCCCAAAACTGCTAGAACTCATACAGGAATTCAGTAAAGTGGCAGGATATAAAATCAATGCACAGAAGTCCGTGGCATTCCTATACACAAACAAGAAGACAGAAGAAAGAGAAATTAAGGAGTTGATCCCATTTACAATTGCACCCAAAACCATAAGATACCTAGGAATAAATCTAACCAAAGAGGCAAAGAATCTGTACACAGAAAACTATAAAATACCCATGAAAGAAATTGAAGACACAAAGAAATGGAAAAACGTTCCATGCTCATGGCTTGGAAGAACAAATATGGTGAAGATGTCAATGCTACCTAGAGCAATCTACACAGTCAATGCAATCTCTATCAAAATACCATCCACTTTTTTCAAAGAAATGGAACAAATAATCCTAAAATTTGTATGGAACTAGAAAAGACCCCAAATAGCCAGAAGAATGCTGAAAAAAGAAAAGCAAAGCTGGCGGCATCACGATTCCAGACTTCCAGCTCTATTACAAAGCTGTCATCATCAAGACAGTATGGTCCTGGCACAAAAACAGACACATAGATCAATGGAACAGAACAGAGAGCCCAGAAATGGACCCTCAACTCTATGGTCAACTAATCTTTGACAAAGCAAGAAAGAATGTCCAATGGAAAAAAGACAGTCTTTTCAACAAATGGTGTTGGGAAAATTGGACAGCCACGTGCAGAAGAATGAAACTGGACCATTTCCTTACACCACACACAAATATAGACTCCAAATGGTTGAAAGACCTCAATGTGAGACAGGAGTCCATCACAATCCTAAAGGAGAACACAGGCAGCAACCTCTTTGACGTCAGCCGCAGCAACTTCTTCCTAGATACATTGCTAAAGGCAAGGGAAGCAAGGGCAAAAATGAACTATTGGGACTTCACCAAGATAAAAAGCTATTGCACAGCAAAAGAAACAGTCAACAAAATCAAAAGACAACCGACGGAATGGGAGAAGATATTTGCAAATGACATATCAGATAAAGGGCTAGCATTCAAAATCTATAAAGAACTTCTTAAACTCAACACCCAAAGAACAAATGACCCAATCAAGAAATGGGCAGAAGACATGAACAGACATTTTTCCAAAGAAGACATCCAAATGGCCAACAGATACATGAAAAAGTGCTCAACATTGCTCAGCATCAGGGAAATCCAAATCAAACCCTCAATGAGATACCACCTCACACCAGTCAGAATGGCTAAAATTAACAAGTCAGGACATGACAGATGTTCGAGGGGATGCAGAGAAAGGGGAACCCTCCTACACTGTTGGTGGGAATGCAAGCTGGTGCAGCCACTCTGGAAAACAGTATGGAGGTTCCTCAAAAAGTTGAAAATAGAGCTATCATACGACCCAGCAATTGCATTACTGGGTATTTACCCCAAAGATACAAACGTAGGGATCCGAAGGGGTACGTGCACCCCAATTTTTATAGTAGCAATGTCCACCATAGCCAAACTGTGGAAAGAACCAAGATGTCCATCGACAGATGAATGGATAAAGAAGAAGTGGTATATATACACAATGGAATATTATACAGCCATCAAAAGGAACGAGATCTTGCCATTTGCAACGACGTGGATGGAACTGGAGGGTGTTAATCTGAGCGAAATAAGTCAATCAGAGAAATACATATATCATATGACCTCACTGATATGAGGAATTCCTTTTTTTTTTTTTACAGATTTTATTTATTTATTTGACAGGGAGAGGCAGCCAGAGAGAGAACACAAGCAGGGTAAGTGGGAGAGAGAGAAGCAGGCTTCCTGCCGAGCAGGGAGCCCGATGCGGGGCTCGATCCCAGGACCCTGGGATCATGACCTGAGCCGAAGGCAGACGCTTAACGACTGAGCCACCCAGGCGCCCCTGATAGGAGGCATTCTTAATCTCAGGAAACAAACTCAGGGTTGCTGGAGTGGTGGGGGTGAGAGGGATGGGGTGGCTGGGTGATAGACACTGGGGAGGGTATGTGCTCTGGTAAGCGCTGTGAATTGTGCAAGACTGTTGAATCACAGACCTGTACCTCTGAAACAAATAATACATTATATGTTAAAAAAAAGAAGAAGAAGAAGATAGCAGGAAGGGGAAAATGAAGGGGGGGAATCGGAGGGGTAGACGAACCATGAGAGACTATGGACTCTGAGAAACAGACTGAGGGTTCTAGAGGGGAGGGGTGGGGGGATGGGTTAGCCTGGTGATGGGTATTGAGGAGGGCATGTACTGAATGGAGCATTGGGTGTTATACACAAACAATGAATCATGGAACACTACATCAAAAACTAATGATGTAATGTATGGTGATTGACATAACATAATAAAAAAAATGCTACTTTTTTTATTAAAAAAAAAAAAAAGTAAACCCAAACAGTTCAGGTGGATTTGAGTTTCATGTTTTCCCCCAAAGGCTGATTTGTTCACAGGTTGTTTGCTGTGTCACTGGTCCTCAGGGGAGAGCACGCCCACCCAGATGTTCACAGAGAGGATAGAATTCCTGCATCAATCTAGGAGGGCTTCCTCGGTGGAGAAGCCCATTGCCTTCATCACTAGGATTTTGTTTCTCTCCTCTCACTACCACGGCCCCTGGAGCTGAATGTCTCATTAATAAATCAGATTGTCACTAGTGAAGTTTTAAAATCAGACAGTTACAAGCCATATCTTTGCAGTATGAAACTGGCCCGGAAGAAAAAAAAAAACATATTCTTCAAATGGTAGCACTTTTTAATGCCCACAGCCAAATGAAATTCACATTACCTGCGCCGCTTTGCATTAAAGGTTCTACTAGCATTTTCTTCTTTCCCTCTTTGGCATAAAAAACAGAATCCTGTTCCTTATGGGGAATGTTGTCGTATTTATGAGGTTCTTTTCCTTTGGAATCCTCCTAAGGTACAAATTAAGAATAAAAAGTATGTGAGGAACAGCAGTGTACCATGAGTCTTTTTTTTTTTTTTAAGATTTTATTTATTTATTTGACAGAGAGAGACACAGGGAGAGAGGGAACACAAGCAGAGGGAGGGGGAGAGAGAGAAGCAGGCTTCCCGCCAAGCAGGGAGGCTATCATATGACCGATGAGGGGCTGAATTCCAGGCCCCTGGGATTATGACCCAAGCCGAAGGCAGACACTTAACAACTGAGCCACCCAGGTGCCCCAAAAATCACTGTTTTCAACACCTACAAAACTATTCCCACTGGAACCTCTGAGCAAGGCACAGCATCTCTGATAAAAGGATATTAAACATGTGGTAGGTTTGTTTTGGACTGAGATAAAGGGAAACTCAGATGGTCCCAAAAAAAAATCTGCAGACAGTAATGACCGAGCAGGAGGGGATCACAGTGGAAGATGAGCTAATTCTGAGCATCATCCCAGCTCCGTCCCAAAAACTCTTCATAATACAAACCACCTTTCCAGTTTTCCTGTTTTCTGTCTTTACTGAACACAGGCAGAACTATATAAATCAAGATTTCTCCTGAGCTCTCTATGGCACCTCCCTATAACATCAGTATATTTATGAGGCAAACGACCGGCTGTTTTATCCTTGCAGAAATTAAAGTGTATAAAATAATCCCGCAACCAAATACAAGAACCAAGTGAAATCTTTCTACCTACTTCAACGGGCTTTCCTAAAAGTTGAAATCATGCTCATACGTATAGGAAACAGATCTTGGCAAAACTGGTCTTAGAAACAGAACACAGGGCGCGCTGCTTGTGTTTTGGGGGCAGCTGGGGGTTGGGATTCATCTATTTCTTGCAACCATTTTCCTGATCCTCAGCCTCTATGACAAGACACCCTGTATTTACTGTTACCGCTGAAGTACTAGCCGAAGGACAGTGACACAGGAAGAGTCCCACCCTCCTCACAAGGACACAAAGCAACCCTGATGCAGAGCAAAGCACACAGCAAAAGCCAAGACCGTTGCAGCCTGGCCACCGGCCACCGGCCACCGGCCCCGCCACGAGGAGATGAGCTGGTCCACACCGACCTGGAAGGGTGCCCACACAGAGCTTCGGGCCGGCGAGACGGCAGATGAAGAGCACCCGTAAGTTCAATAAATTGATTTCATTGTTTAATCTCATACCTTACCAATGTACCTGATGGGAATGCGAGTTTCTACAAGCTCCTTATTTCTACGACATCCAGTGAAACCCAGAGCCACACTGGTTTGGCTTCTCGTCAATCTGAGCCTGAGCCGTGGTTTGGGGCCGTCTGTCTCCTCAAGGACAGCCTGACCTTGTTCACCTGCACACCCATTTCTCTTCTTCCCCTTCATCCTGTGCCCCCAGCACTGAGGGCAACCTCCATGTGTGGTGACTTATTTAGGATGGTTATTGCTTACGTCTCACCACTAGAATGCTGGAAGCTCCACGGGGCTAGAGATGTTTGTCTAATGATGAATTCCCAGAGCCCGGAGCCGGGCGGCACAGAGAAAGCTCTCAGTAAATACTTGCCCAGTGAGTAAGTGAACGGTGCTGGTATGAATCTCATCCCCCTGTGCCTTTCAGATGCTCACAGGAGCTGTCACAACTTGAGGATGGTGTCCAAGTGCCTCAGCTCAGTGCTGTGACCTTTCAGTCTAAGCCCGCCTACATTCCCAGTCTATTTCCTGCTCAGGCTTTGCCCACCTTCTAGCTCATCTCCACCTGCGATGCCCTTCCTCCCTGCCTTCCAATCCCAGGGCAAGCTGAGCTTAGAGTCCCTATGCCACGTTCCTGGAACACCTGCATGTCATCACCAGAACACAGGCCCTGCCCTTTGCATTCCTGGGTCCAAGCAAACAGTGACCTCCCAACACAGACCCATGCCCAATGAAGTAATCCCAACAGTTGCTTAGTAAATCTTTGCTGATCTCTTGAACTGCGTAAGAAGATGTGGGGGAAAGTAGGAAAAGAAGAATAGGACAAAGACAGGGGAAGGGTTGGGGTGCATGGGTGGCTCAGTGGGTTAAGCATCTGCCTTCAGCTCAGGTCATGATCCCAGGGTCCTGGGATCAAGCCCCGCGTCAGGCTCCCTGTTCAACAGGAAGCCTGCTTCTCCCTCTGCCTCTGCCTCTCCCCCCTGCTCATGGGCTCTCTCTCTCAAATGAATAAATGGAATCTTAAAAAAGAAAGACCGGGGAAGGGTTGCCGGAGTGCAGGGTATGGGAGGTGCAGGGTCGGCTACACCGTTGGCCCAGCCTGCCTTCCCACACCCATGAGGTGACCTCTACACGCCCTGCTGTCCCAACCTGCCTGGGACACCCCAGGTGTTTCTCCAGAGCCACCACCTCCTCAGATGCTGGTCCTGCTCCTATGTCACTGTGTCCCACACAGAGGAGCCCTCGTCCACACTCCCAGCCCCACGACCATGCACCTGCAGCTTCTGCCCACCAGCTCCCCACTGGCCTGCGCTCCCCAAGGGCAGGACGGGGCCGCCTTCACCTTTACACAACGTTTGCCATGCAGTGGACACTGCGTGCCTCTCATTGTCAGAGCCACACAGATTTACAGTGTTTCTCAGACACAACAGATTGAGCAGGAAAACAGAGAATCTGTGGCTTCCCCACACAAGGAAACGTCTAGGCATCACTGCTGTCCCCACTCCTCCCTGCCCTGAGTCCCGAGTCCGAAATCAACGCGAGTGCCCTACAAAGGTGTCAGGTGCTACTTTTCCATTTCATTAATCTTTTCCGCCATTAAAAACATTCTCAGGAAACATACCCGAGGCACACTGTGTTCATTTCTCTGCAGTGCTGTGGGGACTATCATTTTTCTCTGGAGCCTATTTCATTCGATCTAGCCGAACTTCAATGCTGTTGTAACAGATAGTCTTGCTCAGGCACATGAAATGCAGCCCCCCAAGGTAATGTGGATGAAGTAGAGAGTTTGTCTAGTGGAGGAACAGCAACCACCTAGCTGAGTTCAGAGTCGGGCCACTCCCAGGAGGAAAGCCAGCGCTGCACGCTGAAGACCTCCACCAGCTTCCGGAGTGAATGTCCTGCTTCCAAGTGGGCCAGGGTCCGCCATCAGAGAACCAGGCCCTATGCCAAGCATTAATAAAGTGGAACATTAGCTGACATTTGAACCTGACTGTTGCCTCTTCAGGCCACTAGGAGGAGACACAAATGCAGCCTTGGATGGTGTGTGATACTGCTACGGTCTTGATGTTATTAGCTGCAAGTGTCAGCTCCAACACACTTGTTCCACGCTGCACTTTACAGTTCAGTCCTGGTCATTAAAGTGTGGGTGTCCCGTGGTGTGCATCTCTCTGACTGTTTCACACCCGTGTGCACACAAAAGCACACACAGGCGCCTTTAATTTGTCAATGTTTTATCTCCTGTTCGTTTCTGTTCACTACCGACATTTGCACTCTATGCCCAAAAGAGAAGTAGGTAATATTAACATTCTGGTTGTGGATGTGATATAAATACAATGCTTATTAATTATTTACTGACATTTTACAGAGCCTTGCACATTAAAATATTCATTTTAATATAGGAAAGCTGTTTTAAACATTTATTAAATTGGCCTCACTTCCTTGGAAAGTAATAGATCCAAAGTCACGGTAAATGAGTTGCTGAAAACTGAATCTTATCTAACGAAATAAGAATAGGTTCACTCAGTTAATTTCCTAGGACTCAACAGTCACGGCTCAAGTTAATGGACACCTGGAGCCCCAGCGGCTTCTCCAACATTCCCACATCTACAGTCACCCAGACATCTGTGCTCCTGGCCATTATGTTTCTTCTCATTTCATGGAATCAAATGCCATGAATCATAAGACACGTGGTTATTTTACATGTCGCTAAGAAACAAAGCAAATTACCAGCTAAACTATGTCACATGGCTTCCCTGTTACCTGGAAGTTCTGTTTTCTACTAAACAGCCCTTTCAGAACTTTTAGACACAGATTTTTATCACATAGCACATCTGGATGTAAAGCAAGAGAACAAGGCCACAGAAATAAATTGCTCGACTCCTCTCAAGATTCTACACCCAGAGTCGGGCTCTTTTGAGCCATTTCTGCATTGGAGCTGAGTATGTCTGTGCTTTGCCAGGCAGTGTGGACAGAGCGCACCACTATGATCTCTGGAATTTTCTTCCAAGCTGCTCCGCACATTTCGAGGCTGGTGCTTTCTTGCCTGGAGCACGGGAAGCAAGCCTTCTGCATCTGCCTCAGTAATAAGACGTGGTGGACGAATGTGGCAGAGTGCTTCCTGGCCACCAAACCCCCTCTCTGGATGCAGATGAGGTGTGCATATCGACTGCATGCCTCCACTAAGGGAGGGTCTCTTTCTCTACCTCCCGGAACCTTGCAACCACAGGGACGATGACCAGCACCAACGTCCAGACGTGCTCCTAAAGCCAGCCTAGACCTTGCAGCCCAGCAACCCCTGCAGCTAAACGCAGCCTGTAAGGAAGCCTGGTGCAACTGGCCCAAGACCCACCCAGCCAACACGCAGGACATAGACAAATAATAAAACATCTCTGTGTTAATCCCCTAGGGCATGGCTCGTTACACTGTAATAGATTACTGAGCCTGTATCTTCAGCTGCACACAGTAACTTCCTTTCTCAGGTTCATAAAAGAGTTGGTTGTTCCTTTGGAAAAATATAAAGAATTAAAGAATGTACTCCACTAGCATAAAATTGCTGTTCTTTGTACCTTTCTGGGAATATAATTTTTCACTTCGATTCTGAATCATATCAACATCATCTTGAGGACTTGCAGCAACGACGCTCAACACGTGTAGCATGCCAACCATGCACACACCTCAGCTGAAGAGACGGGCTCACCGTGACGACAGCGAAACCACACATGACCGCTAACAGCAGCAGTCAGAGGCCATCTACGTAGGAGGCACCCCACTTCCCACAGAAAACAAATCAAAGAAGTTTAGTAAGAGACGTGGAAAGCCTAGCACACGCACATAAAGAAGCAATCGTACTTACCATAATATGGTTGCTGTGACTAATTCTAAAACCCAGCCTCAAAAAATAAAATAAAACAAAACAAAACAAATTAAAATAAAATAAAACCCAGCCTCATGCAGCCAGAGAAGCCTGGGCTAGTTTTCATCCTCAAAAATGCACCTGTTCTTCACATGGGGCAAAAGTTTATAAGTACTGAATTCTCAGCTCAACATACCAAGTAGACCTCCACACGGGGAACAATGAATAAGGTAAAATACCTTGACAGGCATTAACACAACAAACGCAGAGATTTTACATCAACCTTTGTTAAAATCAATACCTGTTGTATTCTTTTAGGAATTCCCGTTTTTTCTGGAATAAAATGTGTTTGCTCTGTTGTTACATGCCTTGTCATACATCATGGAATATTTTCAATCATAGATTTATTTTTTCTAAAATAACACTCTTTATTTGCATTGCAGGGTATGCATGTTTGTGATGATTCCGTTTAAAGATTCTTAATGTTATGTATCATCCTTAAAACCTGTTAACTTCCCAGTGATCACTTTCCAAAAGAGAAGAGAAAGAACTATAGGCGATATCAGAACAAACATGTCCCAAATTTTAGACCAAATAGAACAAATATTTAATAAAAGGAAAAGAAAACACTATCCCTACCTATCAGGACCCAGAGTCAGAACAACATAATGAAATGAGGACATAACAAAATGACCTCGGACTCCTGGCTCCGTTCTCTATGCTCAGAGGCTTCCCACACCATTAAAATATGGGATTCCAAGGTTGTACCACTCAGGCTAAGTTTCAACATTCAAACTCAGTGCCCACAGCTGAGAAAACTCTGTACATCCACGTTGGCTCCTTCTCCACCTGGAACATCTGCCCCCTTCTCTGAGCCACGTTAGGACCTGTGCCCCATTTGTGGATCTCCATGGGTCGATTACCCTTTCCTGCAAACCATCACCCTATGCATGAGACTCATTCACACAAACGTTTTATCATGAAACAAGTCTGTGTCGTCTGATCACACGCGATGAAGCTCATCCTTAGGGCAGAATCGTGTCTATTGGTTCTGTGTTCTCGACGGTTCTCGTTCACTCATTCACCCAACAAACGCTTAATACTAAAGGCGATCCATAGAGAAAGAAAACTGAAAATAAATAAGATGATCATTCAGCTCAGGAAGTTACCAAAATAACCAGAGTCAATTCAGAAAAACCTTGACGCCAAAGCCAGACAAGGACCACATGAAGAAGCAGCACTGGAGACGAATCTCATTATGAATAGACACGCAAAAATCCCTCACAAAATTGAGCAAAGTGTATTCCGAAGAGCATTTTTTAGCAGTAGGGCTTTTTCAGTGAAGGTGGTAGGATGAGGACTGCAGTTGTGAGCTCAGGGTAGAGTCAGGTCAGCTGTGTCATTACCTCCAGCGACACTGAGCTCCTTCAGTGCAAGTGTGGACAGGCAAGGGGCTGGGCTCATCCAAGGCTGGACTCTTGCCAGGCAAATACTGGGGTGGTTCAGAGGGTAAGGAAGCCAAAGTATTTCCAAGACAGTGGCTAAGATGGCAGTTACGAAATCTGAACTGCACCAGGAGAAAAGCCACGTCGAGGGCTGGCCGTGAGATGTTGGGAAAGAATAGGTCAATACGTGGGGGGGGGTGTCAATATGTGGCTGATGAGCCTCCAGAGGGAGGTGCCTGAGCAAAGGGGCTAAAAGCTGGGGACGGGCAGAGAGTAGGCGCTCAACAGCTTTCCTGAATGAATAGTAATGTCAGGGAGCCACTGAAACAGCGTTTTTATAAGATGGGTGGGGGTATGTGGTCATCACACACACGGGCGGTAAGACCCGTATGGCCGCCAAGATCTGGCTTCTGCCTGCCTTCCCAGGCCCGTATCCTGACACTTGCTGGCCGCTCTTCTCGTGCTGTGTCACACCACATGCAGATAAGCACACACACAGTGAGCGCTTCCCACCTCTGCACCTGACGTGCCCCCTCCCTGCTGCCCCCAGGCCCAGGGCGGCCACACCAGGCTTGGCCCCTCTCCCTCCTGTCTGTCCCTATGCTCTGAGCCACGTCTCGTGGCTGCACACACAGCCCGGAAGCTCCGGGCCCCACCGCCGGGGCTGGCCTGGGGGCGTCCTTGTCACGTGTCCCCAAGCACCGTTCTCATCTTCACTGTGTGAAAAGGACTTACTGGGGTTTTTTTTAGAGAGAAAGAGCATGAGCAGTCAAGGGCAGAGGGAGAGAGAGAATCCCAGGCAGGTTCCACACTCAGCACGGAGCCCAACATGGGGCTCGATCCCAAGAGACCATGACCTGAGCCAAAATCAAGAGTCAGACGCCGAACCAACAGAGCCACCCAGGCACCCCGAAAAGGACTTACTTTTTTCTTTCTTCGTGAGTATTTCTCGATGTCTGCATACTTTCTGAAAGACAAAAGAGTCAGCTATAAATCTGCAAAAGTCAGCCAAAAAACATCTTTCTAAAATTGTAGGCTGTAGCCTTGGCTTTCAGGAGGGCAAGGCCCCGTGGAAGGCCCATCCAGTACCCCCTTCATCAGGAGCTCACATCAACGGCATTTCCCCGCCTCAGAACGGAAGGGGCCCCCACTGAGGTTGGCTCAGTCTCCTTCCTCAAGACCTTGGAAAGTCCGATGGATTTCCATTTCTATCAGGGTGAGTGGCACCATGTTTACAGGCACCTTCTGCCCTGAAGCTTGTATACGGTCGTGGGGGGACATCCTAACACGTTTGAGGTTTCGGGCAGTTGACAGTCACTCACACAAACACAGGTTTTTCATGCAACTCTCACAGGGACCCGTGGTACATGCGTCCTGCTCTCCCTGGGCTGGAGAGGAAGCACGGCTCAGGGACATGAGGGTTTAGTCAATGCCGCACCCTGACCAGTGGAAGAACAGAGACTCCAAGCCCATCCAAAATCCAGCCCAGCCTCCTCCCACCACTGACAGACCCCTTGTCTAACTGCCACCTTTTGCTCTGATGCGGCCCGGGATGCACACCCCACTCCTAATTCTTCTGTATGGGGGCTGAACCCGCCGGTGCTACGCACGGGGCGGAACGCTCTGGCACCCCGCTCTCCAGCAGAAGGGCACCTCCCGGGTCCACATCGTGGGTGGGGAACAGACTTCAGTCTCTTAGCAACTCTGTGGACTCGTTTCCTCTTTGGTGAGGGAGAAAGGTATTTAAGCAACCAATAGACCCGGTTCAGGGTTCAACACATGAACAGGTGACAGGGAAAAACAAAACACATGGAGAGCCAGGGGCTCGTGTGGGGAGCAGGGGACATGGGAGCAGAGAGGGCCGTGCATCTCAGCTCAACAGCCCCTAAGGTATTTCTACCCACCATGCAGTTAGGACAATCAGCAATGAATTAGCAAGTGGATAAAATCAGGAAATAGCCCTGCTTGCCAGGCATGTGGCAGGACCCCAATCTAACCATCGGCTGTGGGGTCATTGTCTATGGACAGGACAAAAGAAGCCATTCTCTGCCTCAAAGTAGAAACCCTAACAGCAGGTGAGTGCAAACAGATATCTCCCGGGAGGTGTCTCAGCTTCCCAGGCTCTGGGCCAGGGAACTTACGGGGTGCATGCAGGTGAAACCATCTGACGAACACTGACACCTCTTTTTCTTTGCTCAAGATAATGACCATGAGAAGCGTGGTGGAGAAGCAGCTGCAGGGAAGGTCCCTGACAGGCCCTCACATAGTTGCTATGACTGCACGTAGTTCAAACACAGCCATGGGGCTGAGCAGTCAAGGCTGCAAAATCCCACCATCAGCAGGAAACCGCTCCTCCCAGCCAGCCCTGGAAATCAGGAGCTCCCTCGGGGCAGGAACGGGGACTGGGTGCCCAAGTCACACACCGCGTCCCACAGCCTCCTAGAAGGAGGGCTACGTGTACATTGCAGGGAGGCGCCTGACACCCAAGTACCAAAATAGGGAGGAGCAGAGCCCCGCCTTCCAGGGCAGGTGACAAAGGGCGTGGCTGGCAGCGCACAGTCCCCCGGGGCTCACGGTCTGCTGGCAGGCATATCCAAGGCGGTCTGCCTGTCATCCCACAGGACCCAGAGGCAAAGAAATCAGACTCAGCCCTAATACCGGGGCTTTAATCTGGGACAAAAATCAAGGATTTGGATCAGTACATACCGCTGAACTCCACAGTCTTGCAGGTCACCTCCTTCCTGACCCTGGCCCACCACTGAACCTGGACACCCAGTATGGACACAGAGGAGCCCATTAGGAGCTGCAGCTGCTGAGGGCCCCAGACTAATAACCACCAAAGTCTCTCTAAGGAAGGACCAAGTGCAATTGTGCCCTGGGAACGTAAGTCAGACCACCTCATCAGGGGACTTCAAGGTCCTTGAATGGTGAGAACTGCAGATGGACAGAGTCCACACCTGTCTATGTGAGCATCCATGCAGGACTCTGGGCAAGCAGGTCAGGGCCCAATGCTGGGCTGTTCTTCACAGTAAAGCCACTGGGCGTCCCTCAGGCAGGAGCCCACAGGAGAACATTATGCACTAATCACAAGAACTTGGCCAAATTCAGATGGCAAGCAGGAGAGTGAGCAAACTGCCCCAGGAAGGGACAGCCAACCTTCTAGTTCTCTGGACAGGAGGGGGACTCCGCCAATGCTTTCATCTTCCTTGTAGACGTTCCCGCAAGTGCACAAATACACACACCGTGGTGCAGCCCGTTAGCCTGGGCCAGGATCCACTATAACCATCACCACTGGTTTCATCAGTAGGGCCCGCCACCCCACACCAACTCCGGAGTCCAGGTCAGGGGAAGCCGGCCAAAGGAAGAAAACAGAACGAGGCGCTGGATGGAGGCTGGGCTACCACGACTGTGTGCCGGGGCCAATGTGTTTTGCAGGCTGAGGCTCTTTCTGTCTGAGACCCCCAGTGTCCCCCCACCGGCAGTTCGCTCAACACAAGGGCTCACTGTCCTTGTGACAACATCACACAACAGGGGTCCTCGTGCCTCACTGTGAAAATCCAAAACTGTGTCCTATATAAAATGAGAATATCAAGTTTCACTCCAGAAAAACAGCCAAGAGCTGAACAGGCTGTACTTGGGGGCGGTACTGGGGGAAAAGGCAAACTCTACCAACTCGGGAGGGAAAGGTAAGAAATGTGCTCACTGTTGGACCTCACTGGGCACCTTGGAGGATTTCCAGTAAGGGAAATATTTGAAGGTCTCCAGTCCTGCGGCAACATAGAAGTGGTTGTCTTGCAGATCCTTTGAGTTGTCCAAGAGATGCCCATTCATGGTAAATAATCTGTGAACAGAGCAAGAAGCGGCTGGAGACTTCAAGCAGTGAAATCAGGGCTGGGGGCATTTCTGCAGACAATATGACCGGGATGTGGGCTACCGGCGCGCACTGAAAGCGTAGGAAAGCGTAATCCAAATGGGCGAATTAAAGCCCATCGGAGCTGCCCTTCCAAGGTTAGGCTTGTTTTCCATTTTTAGGTTTTTTAATTAAAGTATATTTTTAATTATGTACAAGTACTCAGAGGCCCTTGAGAACATTTTAAGCTCTTGGTTGGTGTTCAATTAATTTTAATAACAGTAAAAATTAATACAAATTGGCTTATATTGTTATAACAATACCTGGAAAACAGAGTGGTATTTTATTAGCAAATAATACGCCTTTTTATAAGCACCAAAAGACTAATATTTGTCTCCCTTTTATTCTGTACTCTTTTTTGGCAAGTATTCATTCACTCATTCATTCATGTAAGAAATGATTCAATTCACTCAGTGTTGAGCATCTTTATGCACTGGACAACGAGGTGGGCACTGTGTTGGATATAACTATGAGTAAGGAAGTCACTGCTACCCCCAAAGTCAGGGTTTGTACACAAACCTATAAACCAAATATGACCAGCGAAGGGCAAAGATCCAGACTTCCAAGAGGAGGAAAACCGGACTCAAGTGTAGGCCTCACAGAGGCGGGGGCAAGCCGTGGGGTGAGGAGGGTGGGAGGTTTCCTCATGGGAAGACGGGTAAAGCCATCTGGGGTAGCAGGAGGGGCCTGGGCCAAAGGCCAGAATGCAGGGGTTGACTCTCACTGAAGGGGAAAGGCACACACAGAACTTGCACAGAGAATTCTGGAGCCTAGAATATTCTAGGGAGAGGAATTGATCATTGAGTTCACCACAGTGATGGGAGACTGCCATGGGAGAGCAGAGAAGAGCTAGGTGCCAGCAACAGTCAGCAGACCGTCGTGGACGCACCACGCCGACGCAGCTGCTGGAGGAAGGAGCCCGGCCCGTGACAGGAGGCTCGGGCTGCCACAACAAGGGTGTGCAAGGCCATCAGGAGTCAGAGCAGCGATCTCCAGACTGGGAAGAGGAGAAGGGCACGCTGAGGAGGTCAAAGCCACCGAACCGTTCTCCCCCCCCCCCCATCAGTCCTTCTCAAACCTTAGTGCCAGAACCACCTGGAAGGCTTGCTGACACGCAGACAGCCGGGCCCCGCCCTTAGGGCCTCCGGTTCCGTGAGCCTAGGATGAGGCCGGAACACTCATGTCTAACAAGTGCCCAGCTTACCCCGCCGCTGCCGCCGCTGCTCTGGGAGCCCCGTGAGAATGGCCACCTTAGACCAGCCCTGGAGCAACGAGAAGACCTTCCGGACAGGCGACCACAGGGAGAAGCCCCCGGAGAGCCACGTGGGCAGCAGGTGGCCGCGACAAGGAGCACAACATTGGGAACTCTGTTCCCCTCCTGCCGTGGCCCCTGTCCTGGGACACTCGGTGCGTCACCGCACTGGAGGACCCAAACAGCTAGTGCAAGCATCCCCAGGGGTAAGTCGGGGAGGCACAGAGGCCGGCAGCAGGCAAGGGGGGAGGGAGGCAGATGCGACCGAGGGGCAGCCAGGCCGTGCGGGCTGGAGGATGGTGTCCCCTCCTCTGGCGCTGGCCATCGAGGCTCCACCATGGAACGTTTGGTGCAGCCCCCAGAAGCAGAAGTGTTGGAGCAGATGGACCAAGAATTTAATACAAACATGAAAAATACTGTAAATGAAATAAGAGGAGAAGTTACCAATATGAAACAACAAGAAAGCATAAAGAAGAAACAAGCAAAAATACGGATGTGAATACTGAGTGATGGAGACGAGGCGCCCAGCAGAAGAGATACAGACATGGCTCGAGCCGCTGTTGGGAGGACAAAACTGACAGGGTCTCCCAGAGGCAAGCGGCATGAGAAACAACATGTATAAGAGAAAAGCCGGGAAAGGAGGATGAGGAGGCGTGCCAACAGCCCAAAAATAAGAATCTCAAAAAAAAACCTAAACGTAGAAAGGGAGAAAAATGTATAGGAATAATGAAGATGCATTTCACAGGATTAAAGAAAGAGGGAGGACCTCAAATTGAGTCAATAGGCGTCAAAAACGAGAGACCACCAGAAAACTCACATGTGGGCACATTAGGGAGACATCCAGGAATGCACACGAGCGTCCAGAAGGGCTCTCCCCGGAGGAGCAGGGAGCAAAGGGGTCAGAGCCGCACCGACGGCCCAACACAAGGAAGTGATGTTTTCAAAACCTGAAAGGAAAGAACTTTGAAGCTAGCATGGAAATGGGAAGGCCCGCTAAAATACCGTCGCACTGACTCACACCGAGAGCATCTCTACAGGAAGGAGCTAAATGAAAGGAAAAGCAACTCCAGGAGACGCCACGAGGCATCACGTGGAGCAGGGTGACCACGCACCTCGGCACAGTTTGGGTTGTCATTAAAAAAAAGTTAGATCAAAGAAATCCTACTTGGGATAATCCAAAATTCAAACTGTGGATCACAAGCACCGTGACGGGGTTGTTGAGCGGGAGGCCAAGGAGCTGGAGGAGATGGAGTCTGGGTTTGGTTCTGGGGCCCAGGAGAATCTTGGCTCCATCAGCAGAAACAAGGAAGGGGATGCATGAGCGGACAGCTCAGGTGGAGGGAGGTGGATGCAGGGAATGAGCTCTCAACAGTGCCAGATCTGGAGGGAAAAAGGGCCCTGGAAAAGCTCAAGTCAAATGTCCCAGACACACCGAAAGAGCTTCAGGGCTTCCCCCAGCAACGGGAGCCTTGCAAGGACGAGATTCGTTGCTTGTATGTTTGCTTGAACGTCTGTTCTCAGGTTAAGTGTTCTTTTCACGCAGTGATGAGAACAAATAAACTTACCCTTTGTACTTCCAGCATTTCTTTCATTCCTAAGCTCTGCACCTTTTCTAAATTCAACCATAAAGAATTGGTTGATTAGATTGATTGATTAGAAAAAATCAAAAGCTTATTAATCTAATGTCCTATTTTCCCACTGAACATCCTGTTTCCTTGCCTGCTTTGCCTCTGCCATTTCACATGTGATACGTGTGATTAATTCTACCACTGCTTCCGGCTCCTTCCAAAAGCTCACACAAGTCAGTCTGCTCCGCACAATGATGGGCTCTTTGTTTGAGAGTAACACACTGATATTTATAACTGCGTTCTGGAATCATCTGGGCACCCACAGTACTGACTTTTAGGTACCCTCTGACTTCCCCAGCACGTGTAGGGTCATGTGGTGACTCACCACCCTAACTAGATTAACGACTACCCCACAGCTCTACGTGCCCAACAGCTGATGTCCCGCTCACAAGATAGGCTCAGTCTTCATCATTGGTGCCACAATTGTTGATTGTAAATCAATCGTTTACATTTGAATTTATCCCCCAAGAGAGATAACTGACAGCAAGTGAAATAGGAGTAATAAATGTTTTGGCTCTTCTACCCCAATGCCTACCACCTGGGGACCATCACTGTCCGTAAAGATGATACTTCCAACAATCAGCATCATTCCACATCTCTGCCTTTTCAACTCTGAAAGTTTGTGTCTTCCCTACACTTTCTCAGCCCACTCCCACGCAAGACTTTGGGCCTTCTCATCCCCAGCGGTGTTCCCAATATTGAAGCCTTAACCTTTCTTTCTGCAGCCTGCCAGCCTGGCTGCTCCCACAGCTCCCTCCTTGTGGCCCACTGATCCACACCAGGCCCGTGGTCTAAGTCCACCAACCTGTCTCGGGATTCACTCCCACAACCAGCCATGGCTACCCCGCCTCCCCCCATCCCCCTGGCCACCTCACCTCTGTCCCCCCTCTGTCCACCCCACCTCTGTCCACCCCACCTCTCCCCATCCCCATGTCCTCATTCACCCATTCACCACACCTAGCACATGGCAGATGTTCAATAAACTGTGTTGAATGAAAAATGAAACAAATTGGTTAAAAATAAGTACGGGGGGGGGGTGCACCTGGGTGGCTCAGTTATTAAGCGTCTGCCTTCGGCTCAGGTCATGGTCCCAGGGTCCTGGGATCGAGTCCCACATCGGGCTCCCTGCTCAGTGGGAAGCCTGCTTCTCCCTCTGCCTGCCCCTCCCCTGCTTGTGCTCTCTATCTCTAATAAATAAATAAAATCTTTTAAATAAATAAATAAAAATAAAAATAAGTATGGTAAAAAGACAGTAAATATTGTCTGTTCCAAAGAATTAAAATCAGAGTTAATGATGTAGGGTTGGAGGCCTTGCTGGTCCAGAGAGGACATTCCCACGCTGTGACCCGGTCTCCCCCAGGTGACAGAGCCTTACTTTCGCACGCCTCCTAGAGGGAAGACTTTCTCCCCAATCATGGCCAGCACACTATTCCATTCCATCAGACTGAATTTGGGTATGATAATTTTTACAGGTGGGATAAATAGTCTTCCATTTGTGAAAACACTGTAAGAATAAAAAAAAAAAAGCGTTCATTAGTGCCTTACACTTGAGGGGAAACATTGGAAATTCAAAGAGAGCCCTCTAATTCCAGAACTATAAGCTGCATGCGATGGACCAGGCGGCCCTCACACACACAGCCTGACCCGCGAGGACCGTCACCAAGCAGCTCAATGCTGAAAGCCTGGGGACACAGCAATACTGCAGGGAGGCATCTTTTCGTAGACTATCAAATGCCCAGATGAACAGGACACAACTCCACTTTTTACATAATATGCTTCCACTGTGGTGAGTAAAATGGAAGAAAATTGTGCCCATTTGGCAAACAAAGGGAGAATTTTGCCTTTAAAAGTGCAGTTATTTTCCCTTCCCACGGAGCCAAGATAGCGTCCCAAAGGAAATAATGTGCAATCCTCCAAAAAGATAACAGAAACCATTGATTTCACTTTTGCAGTCTTAAGGCAGCTTCACCATGATCCCAGCGGGTTTATTTTATTTTTTTCTGTGTCGGGCAGGGGGCCAGCCGTGGGGAGAGCACTCGGTGCAAAGTTCTACTGTGAATGAGGCCCTGCCACCTGGTGTAAGTCTAGAAGTAATAAATAGTATTTAACATTAAGGAGCTCAATTTTACAACTCTAGTTTTCAATTTTTTACATTATTATTTATGGTTACTGTTGTTTTATTGTTGTTGTTTTTCCTACAATGTAAATAATTTAAAATTGGATGAATACGTCTTTTTCTTTCAGAGCAAATATAAACTTTAATTCGTTTGTGCAAAATACAAAGAATCGGTTTTCTTTCCCAATGCTCTGTGGCAAGGGGCTTCCAATCCATGCAGAGATCACCTTCTTCTATATGTAAAATACTGCCCCAAAATAAACCCTACAAAAGATTCTGTGCAAGTTATATGACAATGCATTTATGTGATAGCACTCCTACAATAAAGATTTGCTATAATGTTTCCATCGCTTGGCTTTCCTAAATGTTTTCCAAAAGTCTTTCCAAACATAGATTACTACTAGGAATAAAAGAGAAGTGTTTAAACAAGGTCACACTGGGCACCTGGGTGGCTCAGTCGTCAAGCATCTGCCTTCGGCTCAGGTCATGATCCCAGGGTCCTGGGATCGAGCCCCGCATCGGGCTCCCTGCTCCGCAGGAAGCCTGCTTCTCCCTCTCCCACTCCCCCTGCTCGTGTTCCCTCTCTCACTGTGTCTCTGTCAAATAAATAAATAAAACCTTTAAAAAAAAAATAGACAAGGTCATGCTGTACTTTTGTCTAAATTTTTAAAGATACTTAACATGCACTCTTATCCTGAGTGTGGGGAAATAGGCACTCTTATGAACTGAACTGTGTCGCCCCCCCCAAACTGTGGCAGTGCCAGCAGACTAACACACACACACACACACACACACACACACACTGGAGCTGTTGATAAAAGTGTCACGCTCTCCCTCAAGGGCGAGCTGGTCACATAGACTGAGGAAATCTGCAGTCAAATGCTCTACCACTGAGCTATACCCCCTAGACTGAGGAAATCTGACTGGTGAAGTCCAACCCATGGAAATGAAATAGATTCATATATAAAGACGTTTCCCATAGGATTATTTATAGAAACAAAAATATGAAAAGCACCTATGTATCCAGGTACTGAGAAATGGTCAAATAAACTGTGACACAGCCGTACAATAACACATTATGCAGCAGTTTAAAATTGTTTATGCAGGATTTGTATTTACAGGGGGGGAAATGGTCAAATATAATTAATGCTGGAAAAAAAAACCACAACAGAAGCTACGAAGAGAACATGAAAAGTGAGTGTCCTTCAGGCTACAAGTAGGATCTGAGAAGTAGGATGAGGGATTTTGATTTTATTCTTTACAGTGTTCTAGATTTCCACATTTATTTATAATAAGACTGTAAAAATGAGAAAAACTACCCATATGAATATTTTAATTTTTAAAGACAAAGAAAGGAAAGAAATGTTATCTCCAATTTATAAATTAGGAACTTGCAAGTTCAGAGGGTGTGCTGGACTTAACACATCTCCCCAAGTTTGCTGGTTGAGCTGAAGAACGAACTAGACCTTCTTGCTATCCACAATTCAAGCATCCGTCCATCTGCCACCCAGCACTCCAGGTAGCTGGATGGCCAACCGACCCCACCTAAATACCCAAGAACAGTTTCGAGGGAGAGGTTATGGGCAGGCAGGAGCCCCTGGACGCACGGCCAAAGCCCAGCATGGTTAGATTAGGGCATATTCGAATTTTGGAAAACTATGTAGCCAGTTTTTTAAAGCACAGCTTATCCATATCTGCTCATAAGGAACCATCTCCAAGATACGCTGTGTGGTGAAAAAAAGGAGGAGACACAACAGTATCTGTAGGATCCATACGCTTGCATCAGTGAGTCTGTCCTATAAGGATCCCCCAGAAGTCGTTAGCAGCAGTTGCCTCCAGGGAAGTCACTACAGATCTAGGGATATAAAGTGGGAGGAATGCTTACTTTTAACGCATACCTTTCAAAGCTATGTATTTATCTACCATGGGCATAGGTTACTCTGGCCACAAAAAGTAGTTAATTTTTTAAAATAATTTGAAGTAAGAGAAGTTAAAGGCATAAAACTACTACTCAATGCACCCCCCTATGGTGCTCATTAAAGTTTAATAGGAAATATTTTAAATTATTAAAATAGGAAATATTTTAAATTTTTTAAAAATAGGAAATAGCACATGGACTTAGGAATGGACCTTAGTCAGTGGCTGATGACGGTGATGACAGTGACCCAATGGGTCCCACGTGATGCTGCTTCGCTTAGTGGCAGAAGCAGGACATAAATCCGAGCCTCAGCCTCCACACTTCAAATGCACGTGGTCTGGACCAGCTCAATTCTGAGGAGGCCCAGACAGTCAGGGGAGCACCGGGCTCTCTCTCCGAATCCGGCGCGTGCTCAAACAAGCCACCCCCACCACCCCACCAGCCCGGCTCCCCGCCACCCCAGCTCCCCATCTGTGAGAAGGAGAAACCCCTTTCTCCCTGGTACATTGAAGACCCTGGAACCCGCAGCAGCTATTTTGTTTGCTTGTTTTTATACTTACAAGGTCTCCCGGCAAACATGATCAGGTCTTTGTAGAAAAGACACTGCGTTTGAATGGATATTTGGGTCCATCTAGTGGAATTTCTAGCAAACCAATCTAAAGCATGGAGCACATGCTGCAAGGTAAATGGTCCACAGTAGAAAAAAAGAATGTCCGTCAAAGGAAGTGAGAATCACCGATGTTTTGGCTCGTGTCAAAAAAAAAAAGTAGCTTTAGGGATATGCTTCTTTGCCAGGAAGAATCCATAAGCCAATACTGTCCCCTGAGATTTCTATACATGCTTCAGAAAGAGATGTCTTTCACATAATTTGGAAATACTGTGCCTCTCATCGCTTCAAAACAGCTCTCAGATTTACAGAAGGCACAATGGAAAGGAGGGGTATTTTATGGAAATGATCGTCAAGGTTCTGAAGAGACATGAAAGGGGCGAAGTTTGGCTACTAACAGGTCATGTTTCCTGCATCCTTCTGCCTCCCAGTCTGGGCTCTGAGGAGTCCAGCAGGGGCTTTCCACCTGACGGCCCCCAGTCCTTCGCTGGTTGGCACATGCATGAAGGACACCAGGTCAGGGATGCAGCAGATGCTGACAATGGCCAGGACCCGACGTCCCCACTAGTGCCTTTCAGACACGCAGAGCCCACACTTCTGTAGAAACTCACTGAAATTCTGTCCCCTGGGAGCAGAACATGGCAAAAGGGAGGGTACTCTCTCCATCTCCACATCAGAGGTTCTAATCATAAAATGCTGTAACATCCAGGACAAGAAAGATTTGGAGAGTGCCTGCTCCGTGACTGGCGCTGGGCGGGCCCGTGGACCCATCGCCAGGGAGCCCTCAGCACACGCCGGTGTGTATCATCAGTCCTGTTTTACAAGCCGGGACCCAGTGCAGAGACACAGAGTGTGTGCCAGTCACAGAGACAGTAAGGTGAAAGGCGGGATTTGAGCCAATGATGGGTTTGAGTCAACTGTGTGCTTTCTACAACCCCAAACGTAAGGCAGACTGGCCCAGAGAGTGGTCTCATCCCGGACACACTGTCCCGGGCACCTCGGCCCCTAGCATCCGCCGTGGCTCCAGGAGGCATGGGGACTCCTGCCATCCCCGTCCTGTGGCCCTCCCAGGGGTCTTGGCCAGTAAGAGCTCAGGGTGGGGAAATAACCCGTAAGTTTCCTTTCAACACCCACCAGCTGCAACGGCTAGCTTTAAAAATAAATAAATAAGAGCCTAAGATTAAATTGTGTGTGTGAAGCCCTTGTCTTTCCACCCCCATGTGAACTGTTGGACAGCAGGCGATTGGATTGTTTTTCCAAAATCAAGGTTCAAGAAAAGAAAGGATATGTAGCACCTGGAAGGCTGAATCATACAGGTGTCCTGGGGTGGGGGCGGGGGAGAGGAAGAGGGTGACGGTGAGTCTGTCTAGCTGGTGAGTCTGTCTAGCTGGAACACTATCTTTTAGGAGCCACAGCCGTCGTGATTTCTCACCCACAAGACCTTACTCACTTAACGTGCCGGGATGTACGGTGAAATGTTTGCCACCTGGAAGGCACATTCATATCACAATGTACCACCGGTTTGATCTGAAAAGAGGAAAAGCAAGCGTCAGAATTCAGTTCAAACTGACAAACACCTGTTAAATACCAACAGCCCACAGAGCACTGCCCCGAACCCTAAGTAAAGGTGGGGGCGGGCCTGGCTAACAGACACATGGGGCGGCCCCAGGAAGGGCTCTGGGCAAGCCGGATTCCTCCCTGGGAGGGGGACAGGACTCCCGCCAGGTGACTGGGGCTCGGGGTCGAGAGCTGTGTATTCCAGTCGGGGTAAAGGGCCAGGTGAGCAGGTGCGGAGCGGGCTAGAGCCATCACGGAGGGTCCGGAGAGACACGCTGTGCAGCAGTGCTCAGGACGCGCCAGCAGCCCACCCGACAGGCAGGCATCCGTGATGGCTCCCCAGGCACACGGCTCGGCCGAACCGTGCGCCCCAAGAACGGTGGTGGCTTCTAGTCAGGTCATGGGGTTCGGCTAGAATGTCCTGCAAGCAGGTGAGAACACCTCCCCTTGTTCCCTGACCCTTCTCTTCTCTTTCCTGTGAATCCAACCTGAGGGGCTGAGCCACCCCTGGGGCCTCATTCAGCTCCCACCTCACCCCCCTTGTGGCCTAGACACACGGAGGAAAAGGATCTCTGAGCCCTGCCGCGGGCAAGCAAAATCTCTCTTCCCCTGGGTCTTAACATTTAAGAGAGTGCAGAAAGGGGGACTGCGCTGTTGACACACTGGGGGAGGATCAAGGCCATGGCCCCACACAGTCCCAGAGCTGCCTCGAGGCTTCTCCATCGTGACCCCCTGAAAGTCGCTTCCCAGCTGTGTCCCTTCCCCGTCCCCCAGCCCACCAGGCTGGAGAGCTTGCGGCCGGTTCACCCTCCGGACCTCCGTGGCCCAAGTGCCCCACCTGACACACGAGGCCTCCACACTCCCTCTCCCCGAGCCCAGTCTACCCCACCGGCCTCATTCCGCCACTCCGCATTCTGCCAGCCTCCACCCAGGACCCGGCAGCACAGCGCCTTTGCTCAGGCTCCTGCCAGATTAGAGCCCTCTGGGTGCGCCCCACACCACCTGCTGCCGTCCCTGCAGGCTGCCCCCCTCCCCGGTGCACTGTGAGCTCCTGGCAGAGATGCCCTGAGCCCGCCGACCTCCCACCGAGTCCACCAGGAGGCCTCACCTGGAGCCCCGCCCCCAGGGGCTACCCCCACCTGGCATCCTGGCATCCTGGCTACCCCCACCTGGCATCCAGGGGCTACCCCCACCTGGCTGCTGCATCCACACATGTGTGCTGCTGACCCTCCCTTCCCCATCTCCGGCCATGTGTGACCCCTTCTCCCTTCTGACCCAGGCCCGACTGAGCAGAGTCACTCTGTACTGGAGTGTTTGCTGCGGGCTTGGGGCTCAGGTCTGACAAGGGCGCCCCTCCCTCATCGCCCAGCTCCTGAACCCAAACCTGCAACGTAGGCACAGCTCTACCGAATTACCCCAAGTGAGTGAAGGTCACCTACACAGTTCCTTTGCCAAGAATAACACCGACCGGTGTCCCCTGGGTTCACCGTGAGAGGTATGAGGAGGCCGCACATACCATTAACAGCGGCGACAAAGTTTTGGCATCTCGTGCTCTCCCCAGCACGGGTTTTTGTAAAAGAGGAGAAGGAAAATCTCCTCATCTGGGTCTTCAGAAGACGACGACGAGCCAGCGAGCACGCGGGGCGGGGTGGAGAAGGTCAGAAGGACCGAGCCCGTTCAGCATCTTGCCGCAGGCTGCAAGGCCCTCGGTCAGAAGGGGGAGCTGCCTGTGAGGCCGGGACAGAGCACAGCGAATTGGGAGGCAGCCCGCTGGGTGGGAGAGCACAGGCCGTGGACTCGGACCCACCAGGGCTCCCATCCCACACCTGCCGCTCACAGTCCGTGCCACTCTGCGGGGCCGATTTCACCTCTGAGCTGCGAACTATTCATGTTGGCAGCAGGGACGATACACCTTGGGGGGAGGGGCGGTAAAAGACACAATACCACACCTGCTACATAGTGATAAATACTCAATCCAATTGCAACACATGCCGAGACACAGACGCAGAGAGACAGAGGAGGGGAGGGGAGGGACTGGAGAGAGACGGACAGAGCATGTGGCATCTCAATCTCACTAAGGCTCAAACAGAAATCCTGATCTTACCCACAGCCGGCTGGCTACCCCACACGTCCCCATCTCTGGAAGCGGCACCACCACAGACCCATCTGTTCAACCACAGAATCTGGGAGACACTGGTGAGTCCTTTCCTCCCCTACACCCCTCAACTAACCCATTAGCGCATCTCTCAGTTCCACCTCAGAGCCGCATCCTGGACCCATCCACCGCTGCCATGCAGGTCAGGCGGCCCATCTCTCTGCGGCTCATCCTCCCACCCCCACAGTCCCTTCTCCACGGGGAGCAGAGCCTCCCTTGTGAACAGCAGTCAGAATGGTCACCCTCTGCTTCAGCGCCCACGCAGTGGAGATAGCCAAACGTCCACTAAAATCCCCGCTCCTCCCTTCCTCCCCACACCACAGCCCTGGATGTATTCCTGCAGCTCTCAAACATCAAGCTTGTTCCTGCTCAAGACCTTGAGCCTGGAATGCTCTCCCATGTCTTTGCACACCTTGCTCTTTCCTGCATTTAGAAGTCCATTTAAAAGCAACTCCTCCGAGAGGTGCTCCCTGACCAATCACACCCTTGATTTATTTCCATCTAGCATTTAATACCGTCTAATATGCTTGTGTTTATTTACTTATTATTGACTCCTCCTTATTGGAATGTAAGCCTCCTGAGAAGCAGAGATCTTGACTGTCATGTTCGACAAAGGATCCCCAGAGCCTGAACAATGAGTGGTCCATAGGAGGAGTTTGAGAAGAACGTTGTGAATATGAATGAATAAATGCTGTCATGGCAAGTGATAAACAGCTCTGATACTCCAGGAAGAATCCCAGAAAAAGTGAGGTCATTGAGCAGGGTGGTAATGCACGCCTACAGCAATGTCATACTATATATAAGATTATACACACCTGCATACTGATGGCAAAAAATCAAAGCCATGAATACCAACAACTACTGACCTAGTTTAAAAACAAAACAACAGAAATTATTATCTGCAAAATTCTATTAAGGTACAACTACCCTAAGAAACAGCTTTCTGCTTGATTGCATAAAATTATGGAAACAATGAGCTAATTGCTTTTTTATGTGTTAATGATTCATTAACCCTGATATCACCTGCCTAATTAAAAACCCCAGCAATTAAATACACGATTCTGGATTTTTTTTCCCCTGTACTGCACATAATCTCCTAAGAAAGCACAGGTGGCTTTCTGTTACTGACTGATGGTGATGACACGTTCAGAGATCGTGTATTCGCTCATCTGCCCTGAGAGGCCGGAGGGCTCAGTGGGCTTTAGGGCTCCTTAACCAACAGTCTGAGGTAATTAAACCAAATCTACACCAATGCCAGAAGACACGTAAGGTTGCCGCAGTTATTTCCCCAGGTAGCAGCTATGGTTTATTGAATGCCCGTTCTGGCAGGCACTGCATTCATGCCTAACCCTCAAAATAACCAGGCAAAATACTCACACGGTAAACAATCAGAGCTGCTTTTAATTTTCTTCACCAAGAACACACCGTTATGAAGTGTCCTGGCCACACTAAGTCGTCAAAAACTATTTGATTGTAGATTTTAGCCACCTGGGGGTTTGAACCTAAGCCGGCGTGGCACATAGGAGCCTGAGTCTGAGCCGTCCATGATTCCAGCACTGGCTCCATCACCTTGTGTTTACATAACCTGCAACAGGCTGTGCACCTGCGTGCTCGTGCGTGCAGGCAGATGCGAGCGGCACCGGTCTCCTAAGGGCTGCTTTCGGTGTGCTAACACGAGATGAGATGATGCAGTTGTGGGGCGCTTAGCAAAGCACCAGGAATGAGTTAAGCGTTCGGTTGAGAGCAGTTGTTGTTGTTGTTGTTATCTTCAAAGTCCCTGCTCTTTGCACCCCATCGAGCTGCTCCAACTACCTCAGTGAACATCTTCACAGCCTTTTCCATGCAAAACATCAAACAGAAAAGACTCAAGAGAGTCTAGCACCAAGAAAAGACCTCGTCAGGTAACCACATCAAGGGGAGAATCTCATCATGAGCAAATGTGCTCGTCAGGGTCTGGAACGTGGGCTGTGCAAGCTAAATTAACAGAGAGGCCCCTACACCACTTGACAGAGGATGCTGAGCCTAAGAGCCTAAACAGATGTATTTGTGAAGAGACACACAATCGCCACAGATCACAGAAACCCTACAGAGAGTGCAGTGGGCCCCCCATTTCTCATTCTGCTCATTAAGGAAATGGTCACCCTGGACCACCTCCAAAGTCACTTTGGTTCTCATTCTGTGATCCTCTAAGTCCAAAAATAAACCAGCTTAACTCTTTCCCAAAATGTCCAGGAATCTGCAGAGGTCAGCCCCTCTGCAGCAATGATGTGAGGACAGGAAAGGCAAAAGGGGGGAATCGCCCTTCACCCCCCACCCCAGGCGCCGTTGACTGTAGAAATGTAGCAAATCTGGGCAAACCCTCAACACCTTCGCAGCCCTCCCCCTGGCTTTACCACTGTGGACTCTGGAGGGGAGACCAGGCAACTGTGTCTAAAACAGGGCTGGGGAAATGGCTTCTTGGCCTTCTTGGTCATGATGATTATGAATTTTTATTTCCCGGTTTTGGGGAAATGAGAACCATGACTGGGGTTTTATAACTGACTTAGTTGATATCATGTACCGTGTAAGGTTCTATCATGATTCTAAAAGTTAGGCTTTTGCCCCCTCTGGAAGGTTGGGAGGGATGCAGGGCCACCTGTCCAGACCTCACTGGGGGTTTTTCGACAGTGATGCCACTGGAGGGGCGGGTCCCTGTCTGGTTTCCTGAGTGCCTCCATGACAGTGGCCAAACTGAGTTATCATGAGCCTTGAGTGGAAGGGTTGAGGATGGCCCAGGCTGGGGTTCCCAGGTCTCCCATGGGGCCTGGAGACCAACCACTTACCTGGGGTCAGCAAGGGAGGTCAGAGCAGCTGAAGCCCAGGGCTCCTGACCTCTGACAACAGCGGGGACTCCAGAGCCAACAGCAACAGAAACAACAGCGACTACTATCAGCTGAGCTCTTAACTCACTTCGCGCATTTTCTAAGCAGCGGGCAATGCATTACCTCATTTTGTGTTACTCATACCAAAAGCAACGGTGTTTGCCACCAAATTACTCCTCCTGAGGGCCATTCAAATTTTCATATTTCAAATCCTATTGGTTTAGTGATTTGTTTCTTTATATTGAAAGATGCTTTATCGGGCGCCTGGGTGGCTCAGTCCGTTAAGCGACTGCCTTCGGCTCAGGTCATGATCCCAGGGTCCTGGGATCGAGTCCCACGTCGGGCTCCCTGCTCTGCAGGGAGCCTGCTTCTCCCTCTCCCACTCCCCCTGCTTGTGTTCCCTCTCTCGCTGTGTCTCTCTCTGTCAAATAAATAAATAAAATCTTTAAAAAAAAAAAAAAAGAAAGAAAGATGCTTTATCTTCTCCAAACTATTTTGATTTACCACCTGCTCCTCATACACCAACATCTCTCTCTCTCTCTCTCTCCTCGTCCCACCTCGGCAACTTCAGGCCTCTTCCTCCAACAGAGGGGGACACAGTATGCAAAGCAAGTAATCAACCAACGAGCATCCTTGGGGTGACCTCGGCATGCAGAGGACATCCTTCAGTGACTCCTTTTGGAAACATAAAATAGCAACACATGAGACTAACCACTCCTACTGGCCCACTGTCGACTGCCTACGTTACCTGCAGAGTCGCGAATAATGGCGTATGAATAAAATAACCAAAAAGGAAGAAAGAAAGAAGAGTGAGACTATGGGGGTGGAGGATTAGGAAAAATGCAAACAGAAGCAGAGAAAAGAAAAACAAAAGCAGGGTGAGTGCTGGCCAGCACACTCACACTTTACCATTATCACTGGGGTCAAAGGTGATTCATTCTGCGCGTACGTTTAAATTGTGTGGTTAAAAGAAATAGTAAAGCTGCTGATAAATGCCAACTGATGGAGGGGGAAGAGTTACCCACGTCAGCTTCGATGAGGAGGCTAGGAAAAGCAGGGCCACCTAGCAAAGTTGGCAGAGAGGGGAGAAGGAAGCAAGCTGGCAGGCCAACTCTGCACGGTGGGCTCCAGCGGGTGCCCAAGCCAGTCACTCCCCATCTGCCCGATGCCAGAACAGAAATCTCCATCGCTGGGCCAAGACACTGTGTCCACAGTGTCTCTGACAAAAATGCAAATGTATCACATGGCAGAGAAGGGAAGTTAGCTCCCTCCTGTGACAAAACAGCAGAAATCATCCCCAAAGGCCTGCGCCCTGGGAGGGAAGGGCATTAGGGGGAGTGGGGGGAGAAGGATGTCCTAAAGAGAAAGGGAAGAAAGTGAGAGTGCAGAGAAGAGTCACACCACATAGAAGCATGGTTCCCTACACAACAACACAGAAGAAAGTTCAAAGCAGAACCAATGAAATAGAAAGCAGAGGCAAAGAAATCAAGATAACCAATAAAACCAAAAGTTGGTTCTTTGAGAAGATTGATAAAATTGATAAAACTATAGAGAGTCTCGTCAGGAAAACAGAGAGAAGACACAAATGACCAAGAATAGCAGCATGAGGGGGTCACATCACTGGATTCCACAGATGTCAACAGGATCAGAGAACATTATAAACGACTTCATGGGGCGCCTGGGTGGCTCACTTGATTAAGTTTCTGATTCTAGGTTTCAGCTCAGGTCATGTCCTCAGGGTCCTGGGATCGAGCCCTGTTGCAGGCTCCATGCTCAGCCGGGAGTCCATTTCTTCCTCTCTCTGCCTCTCCCCCAGCTCCCATGCACTCACTCTCTCTCTCTCTCTCAAATAAGTAAATAAATCTTTAAAAAAATAAAAATAAATGACTTCTTGCAATAAATTCAACAACTGAAATGAAATGGACAAATTAAAAGACACAAACTAGCAAAGTTCACTCAAGAAGAAAAAGACAACCTGAGGAGCCCTATTATCTAGGAAGGCAGCTGGATTTGTAGTTAAAAAACCTTCCCACAGGGGCGCCTGGGTGGCTCAGTCGTTAAGCATCTGCCTTCGGCTCAGGTCATGGTCCCAGGGTCCTGGGATCGAGCCCCGCATCAGGCTCCCCGCTCAGCGGGAAGCCTGCTTCTCCCTCTTCCACTCCCCCTGCTTGTGTTCCCGCTCTCACTGTGTCTCTCTCTGTCAAATAAATAAATAAAATCTTTAAAAAAAAAAAAAAAAAACCTTCCCACAAAGACAACTCCAGGCCCAGTTGGCTCCTCTGGTAACTTCTACCAAACATTTAAGGAAGAAATGATACCAAAACTAGAGAAAAACATTACAAGAATAAAAACCTACAGACAGCATCCCTCCATGAACACAGATGCAAAAATTCCAAACAAAATTTTAGCAAATAAAATCCAACAATATATAAAAAGGACAATATTTCATGAGTGGGGTCTGTCTCAGGAATGCAAGGTTGGGTTAATATTTGAAAATCAATCAATGTAATTCATAATATTAACAAACAGAAAATGAAAAACCACAGGATCATCCCAGCAGACACAGAGAAAGCCCTGCCTAATCCTACATCCCAAGCAGAGCCCCACCCCCAGTGCAGGCCTGACCCAGCCCAGTGGGCAGAGGGCATGGTGTTTTATCTCGTCTGCCTTCAGCCTTCTCCTCCCTGCTCTTCCAGGGTGGGGCTGAAGGGCAAGGGAAGGGCAGTGTCTAATGCGAATGGAGCTGCTGCAGCTGACTTCCTTAGCGGGTATCCAATGTGGCTTTGGTGGCTTTGAGGCGAGGGGGCTGGAGCAGGTTGTTCCGAGAACCAGCACAGAGCCTGCCTGCTGCACTGCGGAGACGCATTCTCCATCTGATGCCTCACCGGAACCTTTCCATGCCTCGAATAAGATAAACAGCTAAAACAGTCAATAAAAAACTAGTCTTTTAGCTCATTATTATATTATCCCCACAATTATGGGGATGTCCCCCCAAAACCACAAAGCAGGAAAGACATGGTGGAGTAAGTAGTAGTCAGTAATCAGAGATGATAGAAGAGGGGTGAGGTAGGTAGTTAGGCAAAGCAGTAGAGGTAGCAAGAGAGAGAGGTGCCCACCAGGGTGACCCACACACCCCAGCCCTAGGGCTCTGGCACTCTGTCCTCATAGGGGACAGCAGGACACAGATCTTAATTTCAGGCTACACTTATGGTCCACTCACGGGAACAGATTTCTTGGACCAAATCTTCCCTTTCAGTCAAAGCTCTTGGTTGTGGCTCATTCAAGGTTGGCTACAGCACAGACACATGTCCCCGAACACACTACACTCCCACCCAGACAGTAACGTACATATCAAACCAGAGTAGCGATCCATTTTCAGTGGCTTCTTCCCCAAGGCAAGGGCATCAAGCACGCCCAGTCACGCACACTACGCCGCTCAAACCCCAGGGTAACTACGGGCATTCTCATGCACCACTGGAAGCAATACACCTTTTCAGAAACTTCCTGGCCGTAAATATTAAAGAAGTTACAATTGCAAGGAAGGGAAGATGGCGGAGGAGTAGGAGACCTGGATTTCGTCTCCTCTCAGGAATTCAGCTGGATGGGGATCAAACCGTTCTGAACACCTACAAACTCAACAGGAGATCGAAGAAAAGAAGAGCAACAACTCTCTCATCAGAAAAGCGACCACTTTCTGGAAGGTAGGACGTGCGGAGAAGTGAATCCGAGGGGATATTCGGGAGGCTAGACGGCGGGGGAGGGGCCTCCGGCGGCCGCTTCTGGCAAGTGATAGAGCCGCGGAGCACAAAATCGGAACTTTTAAGGGTCTGCTCCGCTGAGGGACGTCACTCCGGTGGCTAAGCGGGGGGTGGAACCCTCCGGGACAGTGTGGTCTCAGGACCCTCGGGCTCACAGGAAGACCGGGGGTGCCTGAGTGCGGCAGAGCTCCCAGGTAACGGAGCAGGGAAGCCGGCTGCAGAGGCGGAGCCCAGGCGCGGGCTCTCAGCTCGGGGTTGCCATCAACCGTGATCCGCGGCACAGTCGGGCCCCTGCTCCTCCAGCAGGGACCCAACAAGCGGCAGATCCGGGGAGACTCACCTTCCTCCCCCGGGAGGAGCTGCGCGGGAGTGCGCCACAGGGATCTGCTGGGTTTGGAGACTCCACCCGGGGTCGGGTGCCAGAGATAGAAACGCGCGGTCACAGGCCGGGTGAGCACAGAGTGCGGCCGGAGACCGGGGAGACGGGAGTGACTGACGGCTTTTCTCTGGGGGCTCACTGAGAAGCGGGGCCCCGAGTTCTCGGCTCCTCCGCGGCGGAGATTGGGAGGCCGCCATTTTCACTCTCCGCCTCCAAAGCTGTACGGAAAGCTCGCAGGGAACAAAAGCCCCGGAGAGCAAACCCGAGCAGATTACTTAGCCGGGAGGGGGCAAGGGCGGGGCAAGGCAAAGACATTTGGGAACCACGGCAACAGGCCCCTCCCCAGAAGATCAGCGAGAACAGCCAGCCAAGACCAAGTTTACCCATCAATGAGAACGGCAGAACTCCAGCTCTAGGGGACTACTGCACATAAAATTCATGGCTTTTTTACCATGATTCTTTAGCCTTTCAAAGGTAATTCTTTTTTTAACTGTCTTTTTTTTTTTTTGAATTTTTCTTTTTCCCTTTTTCAACCAACATCTTATCAATCCCTTTTTTTAAAAAAACATTTTTATTTTTCATTTTTAGAGTCATATTCTATCCCTTCATAGCAGTTACCCGTATTTTTGGCTTATATATATAAGTTGTTCTCTCTTTAAAATTTTGAGATAGTTTCTTCTAACAGATTAAAATATACCCTAAATCTCTAGTATATGGTTTTTTCTACTCCCCTGCCTGATCACATTCTCTCCCTTTTTTTTTCTTTTTTCTCTTTTTTTAAATCCTCTTCTTTCTTTTTTCAAACTTCTTATCAATTCCTTTTATAAAATTTTTTATAATTTCCATCTTTACAGTCATATTCCATCCCTTCATCATATCAACCCTTATGTTTGTACATATATAAGTTTTTCTTTCTTTAAAATTTTGGGAGGCACTTTCTTCTAAAAGACCAAAATACACCCCAAATCTAGTGTGTGGCACTGATCTATATACCAGCCTGATCATATTTGATCACATTCTGGTTTTTTATTGTTGTTGTTGTTTTGTTTTGTTTGTTTTGTTTGTTTTTATCTTTATCTTTTTCTTTTTCTTTTTTTTTCTTTTTCTTTTTTCTCTCTTTCCATTTCTTTTTCCACTGCTTCAGGTTTTTTCTGATTTGTTTAGAGTATATTTTCTGGGGACATTTTTACTCTGCTAGCATTTTGTTCTCTCATTAATCTATTCTCCTCTGCACAAAATGACAAGACGGAAAAAAATCACCTCAACAAAAAGAACAAGAGGCAGTACCGACTGCCAGGGACCTACTCAATACGGACATTAGTACGATGTCAAATCTAGAGTTCAGAATCATCACTTTAAAGATACTAGCTGGGCTTGAAAAAAGCATGGAAGTTATTAGAGAAACCCTTTCTGGAGAGGTAAAAGAACTAAAATCTAACCAAGTAGAAATCAAAAAGGCTATTAATGAGGTGCAATCAAAAATGGGGGCGCTAACTGCTAGGATAAATGAGGCAGAAGAGAGAATCAGTAATATAGAAGACCAAATAATGGAAAATAAAGAAGCTGAGAAAAAGAGAGATAAACAACTACTGGATCACGAGGGCAGAATTCGAGAGATAAGCGATACCATAAGATGAAACAACATTAGAATAATTGGGATCCCAGAAGAAGAAGAAAGAGAGAGAGGGGCAGAAGGTATAATGGAGCAAAGTATAGCAGAGAACTTCCCTAATTTGGGGAAGGAAACAGGCATGAAAATCCAGGAAGCAGAGAGAACCCCTCTCAAAATCAATAAAAGTAGGTCAACACCCCGACATCTAATAGTAAAACTTACGAGTCTCATAGACAAACAAAAACTGAAGGAATTTGCAAACACAAAACCAGCCCTACAAGAAATCTTGAAAGGGGTCCTCTAAGCAAAGAGAGACCCTAAAAGCAACATAGACCAGAAAGGAACACAGACAATATACGGTAACAGTCACCTTACAGGCAATACAATGGCACTAAATTCCTATCTTTCAATAGTTACTCTGAATGTAAATGGGCTCAATGCCCCAATCAAAAGACACAGGCTATCAGATTGGATTAAAAAACAAGACCCATCGATATGCTGTCTGCAAGAGACTCATTTTAGAACCAAAGACACCCCCAGATTGAAAGTGAGGGGGTGGAAAACCATTTACCATGCTAATGGACACCAAAAGAAAGCTGGGGTGGCAATCCTTATATCAGACAAATTAGATTTTAAACCAAAGACTATAATTAGAGATGAGGAAGGACACTATATCCTACTTAAAGGGTCTATCCAACAAGAAGATCTAACAATTGTAAATATCTATGCCCCTAACATGGGAGCAGCCAATTATATAAGGCAATTAATAACAAAAGCAAAGAAACACATCAACAACAATACAATAATAGTGGGGGACTTTAACACCCCCCTCACTGAAATGGACAGATCATCTAAGCAAAAGATCAACAAGGAAATAAAGACTTTAAATGACACACTGGACCAAATGGACTTCACAGATATATTCAGAACATTCCATCCCAAAGCAACGGAATACACATTCTTCTCTAGTCCCCATGGAACATTCTCCAGAATAGATCACATCCTAGGTCATTAATCAGGTCTCAACCGGTACCAAAGGATTGGAATCATTCCCTGCCTATTTTCAGACCACAATGCTTTGAAACTAGAGCTCAATCACAAGACAAAAGTCAGAAAGAACTCAAATACATGGAGGCTAAAGAGCATCCTACTGAAGAATGAATGGGTCAACCAGGAAATTAAAGAAGAATTAAAAAAATACATGGAAACCAATGAAAATGAAAACACAACTATTCAAAATCTTTGGGATGCAGCAAAGGCAGTCCTAAGAGGAAAGTATATAGCAATACAAGCCTTTCTCAAGAAGCAAGAAAGGTCTCAAGTACACAACCTAACCTTACACCTAAAGGAGCTGGAGAAAGAACAGCAAATAAAGCCTAAACCCAGCAGGAGAAGAGAAATAATAAAGATCAGAGCAGAAATCAATGAAATAGAAACTAAAAGAACAGTAGAACAGATCAACGAAACTAGGAGCTGGTTCTTTGAAAGAATTAACAAGATTGATAAACCCCTGGCCAGACTTATCAAAAAGAGAAGAGAAATGACCCAAATCAACAAAATCATGAATGAAAGAGGAGAGATCACAACCAACACCAAAGAAATACAAACAATTATAAGAACATATTATGAGCAACTCTATGCCAGCAAATTAAATAACCTGGAAGAAATGGATGCATTCCTAGAGATGTACCAACTACCAAAACTGAACCAGGATGAAATAGAAAACCTGAACAGACCTATAACCACTAAGGAAATTGAAGCAGTCATCAAAAACCTCCCAAAAAACAAAAGCCCAGGGCCAGATGGCTTCCCAGGGGAATTCTACCAAACATTTCAAGAAGAATTAATACCTATTCTTCTGAAACTCTTCCAAAAAATAGAAATGGAAGGATAACTTCCCATCTCATTTTATGAGGCCACCATTACCTTGATCCCCAAACCAGACAAAGACCCCATCAAAAAGGAGAATTACAGACCAATATCCCTGATGAATATGGATGCAAAAATTCTCACCAAAATACTAGCCAATAGGATCCAACAGTACATTAAAAGGATTATTCACCACGACCAAGTGGGATTTATCCCTGGGCTGCAAGGTTGGTTCAACATCTGCAAATCAATCAATGTGATATAATACATTAACAAAAGAAAGAACAAGAATCATAGGATCCTCTCAATCGATGCAGAAAAAGCTTTTGACAAAGTACAGCATCCTTTCTTGATCAAAACTCTTCAGAGTATAGGGATAGAGGGTACATAAATCAATATCATAAAAGCCATCTATGAAAAACCTACAGCGAATATCATTCTCAATGGGGAAAAACGGAGAGCTTTCCCCCTAAGGTCAGGAACGTGGCAGGGATGTCCACTATCACCACTGCTATTCAACATAGTATTGGAAGTCCTAGCCACAGCAATCAGACAACAAAAAGAAATCAAAGGCATCTAAATTGGCAAGGAAGAAGTCAAACTCTCACTCTTTGCAGATGATATGATACTTTATGTGGAAAACCCCAAACACTCCACCCCAAAACTGCTAGAACTCATACAGGAATTCAGTAAAGTGGCAGGATATAAAATCAATGCACAGAAGTCAGTGGCATTCCTATACACCAACAACAAGACAGAAGAAAGAGAAATTAAGGAGTCAATCCCATTTACAATTGCACCCAAAACCAGAAGATACTTAGGAATAAATCTAACCAAAGAGACAAAGGATCTGTACTCAGAAAACTATAAAATACTCATGAAAGAAATGGAGGAAGACACAAAGAAATGGAAAAACGTTCCATGCTCATGGATTGGAAGAACAAATATTGTGAAGATGTCAATGCTACCTAGAGCAATCTACACATTCAATGCAATCCCCATCAAAATACCATCCACTTTTTCCAGAGAAATGGAACAAATAATCCTAAAATTTGTATGGAACCAGAAAAGACCCCGCATAGCCAGAGGAATGTTGAAAAAGAAAAGCAAAGCTGGCGGCATCACAATTCCGGACTTCCAGCTCTATTACAAAGCTGTCAT